>NW_027554668.1:0-16382 GCF_053574225.1 Canis aureus | reverse complement strand
TTCTAGTTTGGATTGCATCTCATTCAATTGATTTTTAATTTCTGCCTGATTAGCTCTAAATTCTGCAGTCATGAAGTCTCTTGAGTCCTTTATACTTTTTTCTAGACCCACCAGTAGGTGTATAATAGTGCTTCTGAATTGGCTTTCTGACATTGAATTGTCATCCAGATTTTGTAACTCTGTGGGAGAGAGGACTGTTTCTGATTCTTTCTTTTGAGGTGAGGTTTTCCTTCTAGTCAGTTTGCTCAGTGCAGAGTGGCCAAAAGCAAGTTGTATTGGGTAAAAGAGAAAAAGAGAGGAGAGAAAGAAGGAAAGAAAAGAGAAAGAAAAAAAAGGTAAGAAAAAAAACGAAAAAAAAAAGGAAGAAAAAGAGAAAGAAAAAGAAAGGAGAAAAAAAGGGGGTGGGGGAAGGAAACAAATCAAAAAGCAAAACAAAACAAAAACAAAACAAAAAACAAAAAAAGAACCACAGGGGAGTATCTTCTGATTCTGTGTACTTTAAGTCCCTTGGCTTCTCCTGGAAGTTGTCCGTCTAGCTGGTGTTCTGGGGGAGGGGCCTGTTGTGCTGATTTTCAGGTGTTAGCAGTTGGGGGAGCTGCTGTGCCCCTGCCTGGTGCAGGGCTCAGTGGGGGTTGTTTACCCCGTGAGGCCGCAGGAGGAACAGCCCCAGTGGCGGGGCAGCTCTGGAAACTTGGATTCAGCTCTGGCAGGAACTCCGTCTGCAGGGCCTGGAGGCTCCGGGGCGGGGCCGCTGATCTGCTCATTCGGGGCAGGAGCGTCCTCGCTGTCCTGGGCCCTCCCGGCCTCTGCCTGTCCCGGGGGAGGCCGGATCCTGGGCTGTGTCCCGGCGCCCTGTGCTCCGGTGCCTGCGCTGTTGGATTCGAGCTCCCGGGCTGCGCAGCCCCCTCCCCGGAGCTGCCGCCCGAGCCCCTCCGAGCTGCTCTTGGAACCGCGCAGCCCCCTCCGCACGGAGCCTCTTCCTCTGCCCGAGCCCCTCCGAGCTGCTCCCGCCCCGCAGCCCCCTCCGCGGAGCCGCCGCCCGAGCCCCTCCTGGCTGCTCCGGTCCCGCCGGGTCCCACCGTGCGCGCTGCAGCCCTTAGGGAGCTCGGCGCACTCTCCTGGGTGCGCAGTTGCTCTGTTCCTGTCCCGGGGAACCCGAGGGCATCCCCGCCCTCCTGGGTCCTGCTCCACCCCCTGGAGCCCCTTTCCCCCGGGAAGGTCGGTGCAGCTCCTGCTCCTCCGGGACGGGGCTCTCCTGTCCTGGGGACACCTGCCCCGGCCTCAGCCCGGCTCCTCGCGGGGCCCCTCCCCCTTGGAGGCCTTTGTTTCTTTATTTCTTTTTCCCCGTCTTCCTACCTTGATAGAAGCGCGAACTCTTCTCACTGTTGCATTCCAGCTGGTCTCTCTTTAAATCTCAGGCCGAATTCATAGATTTTCAGGATGATTGGAAGGTTTTCTAGGTAGTTTGGTGGAGACAGGTGATTTGGAGACCCTACTCTTCCGCCATCTTGCTCCTCTATCCATAGTGTTTTGAATGTACCTCTTTGTAAAGATTTTGCATGTTTGTGGTTACTATGAGTATTGTACCATATATACCTATGTAATCAATTATAATCTACTATTTGACATTATACCAGTTTGAGCAAAGTACAGAAACCATGTCGCCTTCAAACAATAATTGTGTATGACTTAATCCCTTGCAACTCCCTGAGATGTCACACAAAAAAACTGTCAGCATAGTCTTTCTTTACAAATATACTATGAGAATTTATGTCATTTCTCTTTCAACATAAACTTCTTGCAAAAGCTATAATACTATTACACTGATGGGACTGAAAAAATAAATACAATTTTAGTAACCAAAAAAAAAAAAAAGTATCTTCTTTTAAGTCCCTTTACCTCTCTCATTTGTAATTGTCTTTATTTCCTCCATATTCATTGCTAACTGTATAAGACAGCATTATGTTTTGCTTCAAACATCAAACTTCATTTAAAAAACTCAAAAGCAGAATGAATGTCTTTTGTATTTACCTACACTTTTATTCTTTTCCATTGTTTTTCTTTTTTTGCTGTTGCAAGTTTCTTCTTTTATCATAGTCTTTCTGTTTAAGAACTTACTCTTTTAGGTTAAGTTTGTTGATGACAGCTTCTCTTCATTTTCCCTCATCTGAGAATTTCTTGACCTCCCCTTCATTTCTGAAGGAATATTTTCACTGGATATAGTATCCCAGGCTGACAATTCTTTACTTCCAGTGTTTAAAAAATGTTTCTTCTGGCTTCCATGATTATCTGTTATTATTTTAATTGTTTTCCTCTTAAAAGCAAAATATTGTTTATGTCTCATGGCTGTTAAGAATTTTCCTTGTCTTTAGTTTGTCGAGTTTGATTTTTGTGTGTGTGTCTTGGCATGGATAACTTTGTTTGTTTGTTTAGGGTTTCCTCAGCTTCTTGAATCTTAGATTTATGTCTTTTTCCAAGTTTGAGAAAATTTCAAATCTTGTTAGAATACATTTTTAGTCTGACTCCCTTCCTCTTCTCTTTCTGTTACTCTGATGACATGAATTTTGGAATTTTTGTTGTGGCCTCACAGATCTTGAGGTTCTATCATTTTTTTTTGCAATGAATTTTCCCTTCTTTATTCATACTGAGTAATTTCATGGAAGGTCATGGATTCTTCCCCTCTGTCCTCTCCATCATATTGTTAGGCCTATCCAGTGAGGTTTTTTTTTTTTTTTTTTTTTTGGTTCATAAATTTCAGTTTCAAAATTTCTTTTTGAAAAAAAATAATAAAAAAAAATAAATAAAAATAAAATAAAAAAATTTCTTTTTGGTTCTTCTTCATGTCTTTTATTTACTTGTTGAGGCTTTTTAGTTTGTTTTAAGTCTTGAAAATTGCTCACTGAAGCATTTTTATGATGGCAGCTTTAAATTCATATCAAATTATTCCAACATCTATTTCATCTTGGTATAAACATTATTCCTACATTATCCTTTCTCATTCAAGTTGTGATCTTTCTGGTTCTTGGTAGGATGAATGATCTTTTATTGTCTTGGACATTTGGGGCATTATGTTGTGAAACTATGGATTTTATTTAGATCTTTTGTTTTAGCAGGCCTTCTCTGGTACTTTGCTGGTGGAGTCTGGAGGTCCTGCAAGATCTGAGTTCTTCACTTTCCATTGACAACTCTGGTGGAATAGTATGCTTCATTACCATTGGACAGGGGTGGAAGTTCAGTTCCTATGAAGCCTCTGCTGACGCTACCTTGGCTGATAGGGAGAGTGCCTTCTTACATGCTTCCCATGGGGCCTCCACTTAACCCATGGGAGATGAGCCCATTGCTGCTTTGAGGTGGTGATTTTATTGCATTTCTTGAGATGATTGCACGATTATCCTTCTTTTGTCTGTTGATGACTTTTTTGAGTAATTCTGGAGTAAATCCCAATTCATCATTATGTCTTACCCTATTTGACATTACTGGATGAAATTTGATAGTATTTTACTGAGGATATTTGCATCTATAATCATGAAAGGTATGGGTTAGTAGTTATTTTTTAACATCTTTATCTGGTGTTGGTAGCTGGGTAATGTGGCCTCAGAAAATGAATTGGGAAATATTCACTTACTTTTCTTCTTTCTAGAATTCTTCATACAAATTAGATATTATTCCTTTCTTAAATATTTGATACAATTCACCAGTGAAGCCATCTGTGCCTGTAGCTTTCTTTATTGGAATGTTTTTATATTGAGAATTTGATTTCTTTAATAGATATAGAGCTAGTCCAGTTTCTTCTTCTTGAGCCTTGGTAGTTTGTGTGTTTCAGTGAATTCTTACATTTTATCCAACTTATCTAATTTATTGGCATCAAGTATGGCATTCCATTATTATCCTTTAATGTCTGGAAGATCTTTTGTGATGACTGCTCTTTCAATTCTGATATGGATCATTTGAGTCTTCTCTCTTTTTATTCTTGATTAATCTGGAAAGAAGTGGTTGATTTTATTTAAAGAACAGTTATTTGTTTCATTGATTTTTTTGGCTGCTTTCCTTTTTATTTGATTTCTGCTCTTGATGATTTTATTTTCCTTCTGATTTTTTTGGGTTTAATTTGCTCTTATTTAATCTCTTAATTTGGAAGTTTAGCCATTCATTTGAGACCTTTATTTTTTCTACTATAAAGTTTTATTCTGTAAATTTCTATATGAACACTACATGAACTACATCCCATAGATTTTGATATGTTTTCAGGCACATTAATATATCTGAAGATTTTCTAGTTATCTTTCTTTTACTGGTTTCTGGTTTAATTCCATTGAATTAAGAGAAGGTTTTTTTTTTTTTTTTTTTCATATGATTTTAGTCCTTTTAGCTTTGTAGATGTTTGTTTTATGGACCAAAATGTGGTCAATTTTGGTGATTTCTTTTTTGTTCGAGAGGAGTATGTGTCCTGCTGCCATTGGGTAGTATGTTCTATAATTGTCAGTTTTGTCAATGTAATTGATAGTATTGCTCAGTTCTCTATATTATTAATTTTTGTGTGCTTATTTTATTGATTACTGAAAGAGGAGTTTTTGAAGTCTCATAATTGTGGGCTTATCTATTTTTCTTTGTAGTTACATTTTTTTCTAAATGTACTTTGAAGTTCTGTTGTTTGGTGAATATACAATAAGAGTTGTGTTGACTGTCATTATGTGTCTCCCTTTTTAGGTCTGATAATATTTTGTTTTTAAGTCCATTTTGTTTGATTTTAATGTAACCATTCCTGCATTTTTTGATTATTGGTCGTATGGAAAGTGGGTTTTTAAATACCTTTTTCATCCAATTCAATCCAGTTTCTTTTAACTGAAGTTTTAAATCATTTTTATTTAATGTAACTAGGGATTGATTTGAATTTAAATTTACTAATTTGCTACTTGTTTCTTTTTTGTCTCATTTGTTCTTTGTTATTTTTTCTCTCTTTTCCTGCCCTTTTTGTATTAATTGAGCCTTTAAAAATGATTGTTTTATTTACGCTTTTTGTCAGTTATGCTTCTTAAAAGTTTCATGGTGACTGCCCTAGGGCTCATAATGTATATCTCTAATTTATCCTACCCACCTTTAAATACTGTCTTACCATTTCACAAAGACTTTAAGAACTTACCACAGTAACCTTCAGTGCCTCTCCCTACCCTTGGCACTATTGTCATGCATTTTACTTTTGTATGCTATTAACCCCTCAACACAACGATACTATTTTTACATTAGAGAATCAATTACATTTTAGAATGATTAAAAATAATATGAGGAGTCTTTTATATTTTTACCATTTCTACAGATTTTCATTTCTTTGTATAGATGTGGTATAGTCCTCTTTCTGGTATGTTATTCCTTCTGAATGAAGAACTTCATCGCCATTTCTTTAGCACAGGCCTTCCGGAAGTGAACAAGAATTCTCTGGTTTTGATCATCTATGAAAGTCTTTATTTTGCCCTTATTTTTGAAAGCTTTTTTTTTTTTTTAATCTCTATTTAGAATTTTGGGTTGGCAGGTCTTTTTTAAAAAAAATATTTTAAAGATGTCATTCTCTTTTCCTTTGGCTTGCATTGTTTCTGATAAGTCTTTTTTAATAATTATATTTCTTCCTCTGTCATGTGTCTTTTAAATATAATGACTTCCTCTGTCATGTGTCTTTTATCTCTGGCTAACTGCAAAATATGCTTTTAATCCTTTGTTTCAGAAATTTATACATGATGTGTCCCAGTCAATATAGCATCTGAGTTTAGATATTTTTTTAAAAGATTTTATTTATTCATGAAAGACACACAGAGAGAGGCAGAGACATAGGCAGAGGGAGAAGCAGGCCCCTTGCGGGGAGCCTGATGTGGAACTCAATCCTGGGACCCCAGGATCACACCCTGAGCCAAAGACAGACACTCAACCACTGAACCACCCAGGCAGCCCTTGAGTTTAGATCTGTCTGGCAGTAGTGAGGAGTGAGTAGGTCTAACCCTGCTGTTGTATCTGTGTGTGCTGCAGTGGGGAGGGGAGCTTAGGAACATCACATTTCTGGCAACGTCACTCCAGTAGAGACCTGAGTCCTGAAGTGGCCCTTCTCTAGTGTGTGTCACTAAGCAACACAAGTTAGAGGCATCAGAGACTTCATTTTCTGAAGTTATCACTTTTTAATTTTCAGATAGCACAAAACAATTCAGAAGTGATGTCATTGTAAAAATTACTGTTTTTTTTGTACATAAAGGATATTAGATTCACTGAAGAATGGAAAAAAGAAAATGAAGAGCCTAAGGAGGTACCTAAGAAGGAAGAAGCAGACGCCCTTCCTAAAGCTTTTCTTGCTTCAAGCAAGAATATACTAGAGAAGAACCAAATTAACTTCGGGAAGTTTCAAATGACCAAGAGATTAGAGCCAACTTTAAACTGGAAGGCCACTGTTGATTTCAAAAAGTATGTAGAAATTTGCATGAGGGCTTCTCTGATACATCCTCAGTAACCACATTTGCCTAGTTGTTAGTTTATGTCATGGGAGAAAGTCCAGAGTAGATGTTGACATGTCCCTCCATAATACAAGTCAGTCCCTCCCTGCTCTTCATATTCCAAGTAGAAGTATTTGGCGTGAATACGGCTTATGTGTGGGCACCAGAAGGGAAGGCAAGAGCACCATTGACTCAATTGGTAGGTCAGGGCTAATATCACGTGAAAAAGATGATAAAAGACATGGAGGAATCTCACGGGCAATGTAAACGCAGTGGTAGGGACCTGAAGAAGTTAAGTGCTAGGTGAATTTAGAATGATTAAAATTATGTGAAGTGAATCAGGGAAATCTTGATAGAGACAGCATCTTATCTATTAACAGAACTTTAAGTAAATACCACAGAAAGGCTAGAGCCTCCAAAATATTAACAGGCTTAAGTGAAGCAGACACTAATTTAAAGAATGTCTGACATACAAAACGAGTTCCACTTAAGGACGTCTATAAATAGGTACCTAAGCACAGATTAAGGCCCTGTGTTTCATAAAAGCCGGCAGTCGGAGATGCCAAGGACACTTTTTAAATTAGCATATAGCTTACAAATTTCAGCCTATTTTTAATGTTCCATGCGGTCCCCGATTGGGTAAAGCAAGAAGTGGCTCCCAGCTGGTCACAGGGGACCCTCACTTGCAGGGATTCTGAGAACCACGGAGTGAGTACATGTTGCCAGCAAACCCAGAGAGCAGATGGAAGGAGTCCTGGGGAAAAAGGAGATGCTCTTGTTCCTCTAATTCTCATCAATTTTGAGGTGTTTGATCTCTGTGACTCCTATCTGAAGGAGTATGAAAATGACAAATACACAGGCTGCTCTGTTATGCTGGAAGGTGAATCTTAAAATACCACTCTTCCCACGTCCTGGCATTTTTCAGTTATGAGTTTACCTAGCCACTATGTAATGAAAACCCACTATGTGCCAAGGACCACGCTAAACCTGGGAATCCCTGGAAAACCAGATCCAGGCCCTGTGGCAGAGTCGGGTGGGGAAGGGAAGTAACCAGGCAACTTTCACCCAGGGCAGGATGTGCCCAGAGTAGAAGGCTCCGAGTGAAGGGGCCTGCAGAGTGACAGTTCCTAGTACTTGGTCCTTATAAAAGAAATACTGGCCAAAATGTGCCTGAAAGACTGAAGGGACATCCCAGGTGTCAGATGAGGCTGGAACTCATACAGTTATTTTCTGTATTAGGAAAACATGTCACACGGGTGCATGAAAATGATGAAATCTTTAGGTACATTTCTATTTTTAATTTCCTATCAATCCACAATAAGTTAATTTTAAAATGTTAATATATTTTTAGGCACAAAAGCTTACTAAGAGACACTCAAGAGAAAAAACATAGAGGAAGACTTGAAAGGTCAGGACCACCTGTTTCACCTGGAAGAGCACAGTTAGTTCGGTACGTATCTATTAAAAGGAACCATCCTTTAAAGCCACCCTTTACCCAGTGGGCTAGATAGCATGCAAATTTCTGGTGTTCTTATCATTACATCGGGGTCCTCTACTGGACCCTTGGACCAACTAGTATTGACTAGTTATAAAAATGATAATACTGAATTTCTTTGAATATATTTGCAAGATATCCTTTTAGTGAAGAGTTCCTTGAAACACAGGCATCTATTGGTACTAGTTAACTCTCTGTAAACAAATGAATTTAATGCTAATTGCCATGAGTTGAGTGATAGGAGAACTGGGCTCTTTGCTGATCTCTTACTTTTGAACAATCCTATCATAGCAAGGGTAAGTCATCTTCCTGAGCCTCATTTTACTCATCACTGGTGGCACTGCCAATCCTAAAGTGATAGATGTTATTTCTCATTAAAACAGCCATCAGGGCAGCGCGGGTGGCTCAGCGGTTTAGCGCCGCCTTCGGCCCAGGGTGTGATCCTGGAGTCCCGGGATCTAGTCCCACATCGGGCTCCCTGCATGGAGCCTGCTTCTTCCACTGCCTATGTCTCTGCCTCTCTCTCTCTTTCTGTGTCTCATGAATAAATAAATAAAATATTTTAAAAAACAGCCATCAATAGAAGGCTAGTAAACTTCTGACTCCATTTTCATTTTGACAACAAAAGCGGCATATGTGGAGGAGGGTCAGCTACTTTTGTTAGTAAGTTTGGGGTAGTAGTGGGAAGAAATGCAGACATTTCACATTATAAAGTTTGTGCACACAGAAAAAGAAGAAACTTTAAGACACCCTACTACATTAATCCTATATTCTTGGGTTCAACATAATAAATTATTTGATTTATTTGACTATTTTTAAAACTTTTTATTTTGAATTAATTACAGATTCACAGAATGCTGCAAATATAGTACAGAGGAATCTCATACCCTTCACCTAGCTTCTCCCAGTGGTTGCATCTTGCATAACTATCCTACAGCACTGAAACCAGGAGACTGATATTGATATAATGTGCATGTATCATTTTCTATCACTTTATTCCATGTAGATGTGTGTGATGACCATGTCAGTCAGTGTGTGGAAGGGTTCCATCACCACTGGGAAGCCACTCTTGCCACCTCTTTATAGTTATGCCCACACCTCTTCCCTATAATCCTAACTCCCGGCAACCATTAACCTGTTATCCACTTCTATAATTTTATCATTTTGGGAATATCATGTAAATGGAATTATACACTTTTGATATTGACTTTGTTTTCATCACTATAATACCCCTAAGATCCATCTAAGTTGTTGCATATGTTCATAGTGCAATCGTTTTTTTTTTATTTATTTTATTTTATTTATTTATTTATTTATTTATTTATTTATTTATTTATTTATTTATTTATTATTTTTGCTGAGTAGCATTCCATGGTGTGGTTGTACCATCATTTATTTAATTATTCACCTATTGGGAGCATTTTCATTGTTTGCAGCTTTTGGATATTAAAAATAAAGATGCTATGAACAATCATATAAAGGCTTTTATATGGATGAAGTTTTCATTTCTCTAAGATAAATGCCCAATTGCTGACACATAATAATTGTGTAGCTTTTTAAGAAACTATCTAACTTTTCCAGACTGGCTGTACCATTTAGTTCCCATCAAACACTTAGGGGAAACTGAGTTTATCCTCATCCTTGCCTTTGCATCCAAACCTTTTTTTTGGTTTTGGTTTTGAGCTATTCTACAAGATGTATAGTATTATTTCATCATGGTCTTAGCATTTCCCTAATGGCTAGTGATGTTGAACATCTTTTCATGGGCTTATTGCCATCCATATATATTCTCTAGTGAAATGTCTCTTTGTCTTTTGTTTTTTATGTTCTAATCAGATCACTTTTTAAATGTTGAGTTTCGAGAGTTCTTTATTCTGGATATCCTTGATTGAATATGTAGTATGCAAATATTTCCTTCTCCCTGTAAGTTGTTTTCTCATCCTTTTTATAGAGTCTCTCTCATAGAATAACGTTTTACTATTGATGAGGTTCAATTTATCAATGTTTTCTTTTATGGGTTGTTTTGTTTTTATTTTTAATATGTTTATTTTAGAGATAAAGAGAGAGAGAGTGCATGGGGAAGAGAAGGGGAGAGGGAGAGAGTCTCAAGCAGGCAGACCCTGTGCAGGGCTCAATCTTACATCCCTGAGATTGTGACCTGGGCCCAAACCAAGAGACGGATGCTCAACTGACTGAGCTACCCAGGTTCCTGTATGGGTTGTATTTTTGATGTCATGTCTAAGAAGTCCTCATGAAGCCCTTGGTCCTTAAGATTATCACCTATTTTTTCTAAAAATGTTTATAGTTTTACATTATAAAGCCTATGGCCTTTTTCTTATTTTTAGTGTGAGACTTTGGTCAAGATTTAGTTGTTGTTGTTTTTTTGTTTGCTTTGTTTTTTTTTAAGTGGAGGTCCAATTTCTCCAGCACTATTTAATGAAAAGGTTATCTTTCCACCATTGAATTACTTTTGTATCTTTCTTCAAAATCAGTTCGGTGTACATATGTGGGGCTATTCTGGGTATCTGTTCTATTCCACTGATTTTTTTCTTTTCATCTAGCCCCTTACCACTACCACACAATCTGTATTACTGTAGCTGTATAGTAAATTTTGAAGTCTGGAAAAGTGATTTCTCTCACTTTTTTTTTTTTCAAAAATTGCTTTTAGTTATTCTAGTTCCTTTCCTTTCTGCATAAATTTTAGAATAATCTTGCTATATCTCCAACAGAAAAAAATCACTGATGATTTTCTTGGAAATTACATTAAATATCTATATTAATTTGGGAAGAATTGATATTTTTACTATGTAGACTCTTCCAATCCATGAATATTATATATCTCGGTTTATTTAAGTATTTGATTACTTTCACTAATGTTTTATGGTTTTCAGCATACAAGTCTTGTGTATTTTTTCTTAGATTTACAACTAGAAGTGGAAGTTCCAGTGCTGTATTGGTCAGCAGTGATCAAAGTGAACAATAGCCTTGTTTGTTCTCAATCTTAAGGGAAAAGTATTTAGTCTTTCACCATTAAGTATGATGATGGTGTAGGTTTTTGTACAAATATTCTTTATCAAGTTGATAAAGGTCCCTTCTGTTCTTGGTTTTCTGAACATTTTTATTCACATTTGGGTGTTCATTTTGGTCAAATCTTTTTTCTACATCAATTGTATAATCATGTCATTTTTCTTCTATAGGCTGTTAGTGTGGTTGATTACACTGATTGATTTTTGAATACCAAATCAGCCTTGCATCTCTGTAGTAACCCCACTTGGTCATAGTGCACTCATCCTATTTATAGGTAGCTGAATTACATGTGCTTAATATTATGTTAAGAATTTTTGCATCCACAATCTTGAGAGTATTGTATTGGTTTTTGTTTTTGTTTGCACTGTCTTTGGTTTGATATCAGGCTTTGTAAAATGAGTTCCCTCCTATTCTATTTTCTAGAAGAGATCATATAAAATTTGGTGTTCTTCTGTGTGGTAAAATTCTACAGTGAAGCTATCTGGGTCTAAAGACTTCTGTTTTGGGTTTTTTAATTGTGAATTAAATTCTCTTAATAATTGTGCTATTCAAATTATGTGTTTCATATTGGGCAAGTTGTGATAGTTTATACTTTAAAAGAACGGTCCATTTTATCTAGATTGTCAAATTTATGTGTGTATAGTTGTTCATAGTTTTCTCTTATTATTCTTTTGTTGTCTGCAGGATCTGTAGTGATATCCCATGTTTCATTGTTGGTACTGGTATTTGTGTCTTTTCTTTTTCTTGTCAGTTATACTAGAGTTTTGTCAATTTTATTGATCTTTTCTTTAAGCAGCTTTTTGTTACTGATTTTTCAAATTGTTTTTCTGTTTTAATTTTACTGATTTCTGCTCTTTAGTATTTCCTTTTTTGTTTGCATTGGGTTTACTTTATTCTTTTTTCTAGTTTCTTTAGACTTAAGTTTAGATTATTGAATTGAGACTTCTCTTTTCCAATGCAAACATTTAGTGCTATATAATTCCCTTTATGCACTGTGTTAGCTGTTATCTGTGTACAAAAGTTTTTGATATGTTGTATTTTCATTTTAATTTCTGTTCAGTGTGGCTTTTTTTTTTTTTTAATTTCCCTTGAGGCTCGCTTCTTGGACCCAAGTGCATTTTTTGTTTGTTTGTTTCCAGACTCTTGGAGATTTTTCGTCTTCTGTTTGTTATTGATTTTTTTTTGTTTGATTTCATTATGGGCAATGAGCACACACTATATAATTTTAGTTCTTTTAAATTTGTTGAGGTTTTGTGTGGTCACACTATCTTGGTATAGAGTCTTTGGGTGCTTAAAAGAATGTAGAGCCTGCTGCTGTTGGAGTATTCTATAAAAGTGGATTAAATCATATTGTTTGGTGGTGTTGATTTCTTTTATATCCTAGCTTATTTTCAGTCCAGTTGTTCCACAAATTGATGAGAGAGTAGTATTGATGTCTCTAAGTATAATTTTTCTGTTTCTCATTTTAGTTCTATTTTTGCTTTATGCATTTTGCAGCTCTGCTGTTTGGTGTGTACATATTTGGGATTGATATGTCTCTGTCATTATGTAATGTTCCTCTATATGCCTTGTCATTTTCTTTTTATTGATGTCTACCTAATCAGATTATTTTATAGACACTTCTGCTTTCTTTTGATTGTTTACATGGTGGGTTTTTTTCCTCTTTTTCTTTCAAACTAATGATATTATATCATTACATTTGAAATGAGTTCCATGTAGGTAGCATTTGGTTGATTCTCTTTTCTTTTTCTTTTTGGTACAGTAAGTTAAATTCTTTTAATTGGTGTATTTAGAACTTTTACCTTTAATGTCATTATTATGTTAGGGCTTAAGTTTGTCATTATATATATATTTTTTTCTGTTCATTGTTTTTGTTTGTTTTGGTTTTGGTTTTCTTTCTCTCCATTCTCTCTAACCCTTTCTTCCATGAATGTCTTTTTTATCTATTACCTTTTGGAGCATGGTAAAAGAATGGGTAATTTTTAGGTTTTAATAATGTTTGAGATTCTATGATTCTCTTAATTTTTCTGAATCTTATTTAAATTTTATGTTTTAGCAGGTTTCCTCCTACATCACATTGGTGGAATAAGATGTGTATTGTCTCCTCAGGTTAGAGAAGGAAATTACAAATTTTCAATTAGGCCTTCATTGACAACTTGGGGAGGTGAGCGAGGGGCTTCTCATCATTTTTAACTGGTAATGGAAGTTCAAGCTCTGACTAGGTCTCTGTGGGTAACAGAGAGGAAGAGACTCTGTTTATTTGTCAGTGGGGTTGGGGTTGGTGGAAATTCTGACTCTCCATTAGGTCTCTTCTGACACAGGGATTAGGGAGTTTTGTTGTAGTCTGATAAAGGTAGAACACTCTTCTCTTAGCATTGTTAGCAGAAGTGGGGGTGAGCCACAGTGTTTTCTGTGGTGTTGACTAGAATAGATCATCTGTTGCCTAAAAGTTTTCTATCTTGTTAAGCTGTTCCTTTTCTGGTCCTCTGAGTAGAAAGAGCAGGCTTTTCTTAGGTGCTTTTTTCCCTGTGCCCACTGATAATTCTGCATCACTATCTTCTCTAGTACCCAATCTGGAATACACGAGACAAAAAACCCAAGGAACTCACCATTGTGTTGCTCCTCAAGTCTGTAGATCCTTAAATAGTCTTTCTTCTCCTTTCAACCTGTCAGAGTCCTATCGTGTTTGTTTTATATATAATATCCAGGATTTTTATGTACTTAAGATCTACTTCATCTTTCCTAAACTAAATGTTTGGCCTTACATGTTTCAATTTTAAGTCAAATTTTAGTGAGTCAAAAAAAAATTTAGTGAGTCAGAGAATTCTAGAGTAATAGATAAGGGTAAAGGGGTAGTATATCCAAGCAACAACCATTACTCTGACAAAAATGTGAACTTCTCTATGTCTCTTCTTAAGTGGATATAATGATGTAGTAGAGAAGTATTTCTTAAGGTGGAGTTCATAGGTCAGTGAAACATTGAGATTTGCTTATTTTTACCTCCCAAATGTATGGTTGCTATGGGACAGGACCGGAAGGGAACCTCATAAAATAGGGAAAGCCATTTAAGGTTATATGTCAAAGGGTTCATCATTGGAAAAAGAGAACAGCTTTCCTTTGAGGTACTGATTTTTTTTTTTTAACATGATTCGAGAGTGATTGGGTCAACCCAGTGCACCTTGCTCTTAACTCCAGGAGCTTGCTAGGCTAAGGGAAAGTACATTTAGAGATTCTCTGGAGGATATAGGTTATTTAGTATATGTTTCAATCTGGGACCTTTGAGTTAAATTTACATTGGTTCTTAAGTAAGCCTTATCTACCAGATTTTGCTCTGGAACCAAACCAGGTTCCTGACATTTGTTGGACAAGAGAATACATTAAACTGAAACTCATCATGTGGCTTGATGAATTGGAACAGGCACTTCAGTTCAGGATTTCAGTTTCACTCCACTGCAGCCCAGACAGCACAGGAGCATCATTCTGCATGACTCTCTGTGCAAAAGCACCTTTCAAAAAAAAAAAAATCTTAAAAATTTATAAAACTCAGGGGCGCTTGGGTGAGTCAGTCAGTTAAGCATCTGCCTTCAGCTCAGGTCATGATCCCAGAATCCTGGGATCAAGCCCTGGCTCCACTTCAGGCTCCCTGTTCAGCACGGAGTCCGCTTCTCCCACCTGCTCTACCTATCCCCTGCTCATGCTCTATCTCTCAAATAAATAAACAGAAGATCTTTTTAAAAATTAATAAAACTTGAAAGTTACTTCTGTGCAATTATTAGAAATATGCTTTCTCCTTTGCTTCAAAACAGAATGAGGAAAGACATTGAGAGAAGAGATCACACAGGGGGATTGGAGGGAAGAGAGGATGGAGCGAAAGAGAAAATGAGAATGAATTAGATATGGTGATGAAAGCTTGAGTGAACTTGCTGGTATCCATGGCCCTGATGTTGAGTTAGAAGCTTCTAGAGCAGTGAGGAACAAAGTGTACTCCCTTTCATAAAAGAGACACCCTTCCTGTGGGCATTTGCAGTGCTGCCCAATTGAACTCTCCCTGATGATAGAAATGGTTTCTATCTAAGCTTCTGGTATAGTAGGTGAGTGTTGAGAGCTTGAAATGTGGCTATTTTGACTGAAAAACTGAAATTTTAATTGTATTTCATTTCAATTTGATAAATAAATATAAACATGATTCAATCAATAAATTTAAATAAATATAAACATAAATAACCAGAAGATATTTAACTTCTATGACTTGTGGCTGCCTTTTTGTACAGCACAGCCATAGGACATATACTTAATGCCTTTGTTCATTTCTTACTATTTTCTTTATTATTATTGCATACAAAGCAATAATAATGAACTGCACCTGGTACAGAGACAGGGATTTATTCATCTCCTTGCTTAGATCTTAGCAAAGATCTTTAGAACTCAGAAGGTATTGGTACCTTATACATTGCTTATGTTCATATTGCTGAAATATTAATGATTATAACCACATCCATTTTGTAGCATAAATATGTTTATTATATGTGGTGGTTGTTACTGTTCTTAGTAAGAGTGCTGAGAAGATTGAGGAAATTCTTAGTGACAGCTCCTCAGAGAATGAGGAAGATGAAGAACCACCTGATCGTCGTCAGGAAGCAAATGCAGATTTGTCATCTGAATATTGGCAAATTCAGAAACTGGTGAAATATTTAAAGGTAAGACAAACCTCTTTGTATTGTGTTTACAATGATTCTTTTAATTCCTTTCCTAAAAATGTATATTCTACTTCCAAATTGATTATATATGTATATATATATATATTTTTTTTTTTTTCAAATAAGAGTAGTAAAAACTCCCGTTATTATTTAAATGTGCATGGGGAATGGTCTTATTACCCTGTGTGCACAGGGGAAGGTCTTATTACCCTGAGGATAGCACGGTTAGTCCTCGTGGAGCAGCCGGTCTGCCTGGTACCAACCCTTTCCCCTGGGCCATGGTAGCCAGCAGCTATTATGACTTGCCATCATTTTACACCTTGCAGTATGCTGTGGCATCAAGAACATGGATTTGTTTTAAAGTTGGACTATAATTTCTAGGCTGTGTTACTTACCAACAGTATAGCTGTTGATTATAGCTTTGAGCCTTATTTTTCTTAACCTATGGAAAATAGGTTAATACCTGTCCTATAGGATTACTTCAGGGTTGGTAAAGCATATTTGAAAGATGTGGATAGTGTTTGGTACATTGTAGATACTTAAAATATGTATCAGTCCCTTTTCATTACTCTCAACATAATATGTGTAAACACATGTTACATAATAATGGCCTATATAATGTATTTAAGACATGAATGGGGGCAGGGCAGGGAAAATGATTTGCCAAAACCCAGATTAATATCAGTGGATAAC
>NW_027554667.1:0-16528 GCF_053574225.1 Canis aureus | reverse complement strand
TGCCTTATTTCTGACTTTATGATATGCTCTTAATAGAGGAATGATGGATTATTTATATCAAACAAAAAAGAGAACTTGGAATTCCTGTCTTCAGAGAATTTTACACAGAAGGAAACTAAGATCCAGAGAAATTAATAATTTTTTCTGATGTCATGGAGCTTGTTAATGACAGAACAAATATTTCAGAGAGGGAGGCATTGTTCCAAGGTGAATATTTATGGGTTTTTGTTTTTTTTTAATTTTTATTTATTTATGATAGTCACAGAGAGAGAGAGAGAGAGAGAGAGAGAGAGAGGCAGAGACATAGGCAGAGGGA
This sequence comes from Canis aureus, assembly GCF_053574225.1. Lineage (NCBI taxonomy): Eukaryota > Metazoa > Chordata > Mammalia > Carnivora > Canidae > Canis > Canis aureus. Next base: position 16,212 of record NW_027554667.1, on the reverse strand, counting down.
GAAGCAGGCTCCATGCACTGGGAGCCTGATGTGGGATTCGATACCGGGTCTCCAGGATCGCGCCCTGGGCCAAAGGCAGGCGCCAAACTGCTGCGCCACCCAGGGATCCCTATTTATGGGTTTGAGGTCATCATATGTTAAATTTTGGTTTAGCTGTTTGGCTGTAATGCATTGGCTAAGGATTTGACTTCTCCAGTCCTTGGTTTCTTCACCTCTCATTTGAAGAGAGTGTTCAGGTAACAGAGTGAGGACAGAAGACTGTTCTTGTGATAATTAAACAAATTAACTTTTGAGTACATTTTGTGCAGTTGTGTAGATGTATACAATAGTAGCCATGACTTCTCGGTCTTATGATTCTTATGTAAAAGCTCTTTTAATTATTGATTTTATGTAGAAATCTGGGTTTTCTTTTTTTCAGTTTTATTAAGATATAAGTGATACATAACATTGTGTCAGTTTAAGTTGTGCAACATAATGATTTGATATGGGTATGTATTAAGAAATTGTTGCCGTAGTAAGTTTAGAGAATTTTTGATGCTGCCTCTGATTCCAATGGAAAACACTTAATCAAGTTTTTGAATTACTGTTTATTCCTTGACAAAAGGAATAAATAGTGTGAAATAAATAAGTGTGAAAACTCTTCTTGTTTTAATGAGAACCCTTGCTATTTAGTTATTCAGTGCCCCTTGCAAACATCTAATAAGGAAACATCTACCAATTTGATTTGTATCTGTTCTCTCTCTCCTTCCTATGAATTTAATTTTTCAATCTTTAGATTGTTAAATAGCACATAATACCTTGATTTTGTTTTTTTAGAATATCTTGATTTTGACCTGCAAATAACTAGTTGACATTTATGAATTCCTTCTTAATTAAAGATACTTATAAGTGCTTCTTTTTTTAAGATTTTATTTATTAAAAAAAAAAAAAAAGATTTTATTTATTCACGAGAGACAGAGACACAGAGACACAGAGACATGGAGACACAGGCAGGGGGAGAAGCAGGCTCCAAGCAGGGAACCTGATGTGGGACTTGATCCTGGGACTCAAGGATCACACCCTGGGCCGAAGGCAGGCGCTAAGCCACTGAGCCACCCAGGGATCCCCAAGTGCTTATTTATGTTTAGAAGTGAACTAGGAATATTTTCGGACCATTATCTTGCTATACTGAAATAATGTTGACATTTGATTATCATGCTAAACTATTCTGAACACTTTTTAGCCATCAGAAATCTAATGCAAGAGAGCTTGTGCTAACTTTTCAGGACTGACATTTAGAACTAAGATTTACTATTGCTCAGTGGTAGGGATTATACTAAAGGAAAGAAGAGGAGTCATGAAGGGAGTGGAAAGTCTGGCTTGAGGCAAAGTTGTGAAGCAGATCAGGTTAATCATAACCGTTTTCTCAGGTTCCATCAGTCTTTTACCCATACTTTCTTTTTTGGACACCTTCTCTGCAGACACTTTTCTAGTAGGTTCTTAAAGCCATGTTACTCTGGTTATCTGGAGCTGGTTACACCAATGCCTTCCTCTTTACTATAAAAGGTAAAAGCAATTTCTTCTGCTTTGCCAGTGGAGGGCTGCCCTTCCACAGTAGACTCACCTTCACTTTTCAGGTGATATATTTATTTTAATATTTCCTTCTGCATACTTGCAGCTACTTTTGCTATTAAGTCCAAAACAAAGCAAAGGGATTAACAAGTCACAGCACTTCTGGCGCTACTTGATAGGGATGTCCAGGATTGGTTTTTAATTAATGTATCTAATTTTAAGGGAACACTAGAAAATTTAAATCTGCTTCCTTTTAATTGACTCTTCAGTTTAATTCTTTGATCTCGATGTAAAAATTAAGTGTAATCGTTTTGCCATTTGATGAACTTTCACTTACTTACTGATGACTGCAGTCCCTCCTCAGACTTCTGATCTCGTGTTTATATACCAGCATGTCATTTTTCCTTAGCCAATATGGATCCCAGTTCCTTAATTTGTCTACTTGTCTCCTTTGGGTACACACCAGTTTTTCAGTGTTTTCTAATAGTAAAGTGGCCGTAGACACATTAATGAGGCTCTCAACCTTATGGTATTTGTACAAGAAGATGATGTTTACTTTTTCTTATTGCTGACTCTTATTTTGTGGTTCCTGGTCTTTCTTACCTTTTCCATTGCTTTCCTTTCCTACCAAATCCTCATTCACTTTTTTTGTCATCTTCATGGACCTGAGGAAAATTTGCCTTGAATAATTTTCTTAATGTGTATTTATTTGTGATTGTGCTCCTTGTTAATTTCTTTTTATAAAAATAAGTTATATTTTGTTGAATAAATAAGTGAAATTCCAAAAATACATGAATATTTCATAAGTTTATGAGAGAAAAGTAGTTTTGATTCCTCCCTACTGACTTCCTGTTCTACTCCCTAAACTCTCTTAACAGTTCCCTGTGTATTCTTCTAGGCATTTTCCATGTAAGTTGAGTAAATACCTGGTTATGAAAAAAATCTAACTTTAATTTTTGTACCTGAATTTAATTTCTTTATAGAGCTTCCATTTTCCTGGTTATCTCTGAGTACTGGAAAACTGAATAGTGTCAAGGGCAGATGGTCTGAATCACAATCATGTTTATGTACCAGACCCTACCTTTTCATTCTTTCTGTTTCTTTGTTACCGTGGTCCTACCTGGTCATGTCTTCTTCTACTATTTTGGTTGTTCTTGGGCTTTTGCTACTGAACACCAAAGCCAAAAACTTATTATTATTGTTTTAATTCTGTAGATTCTTTTCTATTATCCTCTTAAGACATGGAGACATTGGCTACTGCCTGAATGGGGATAAATATCAGATAAGAAAAGCAACTATAAGAAAAAAATTAAGTATTTATCTAATATATATGTTAACTGAAAATTCAATAGGAGTTTCCTTGTTAGTATTTAGACTGAGCCTGAAAGATAAGGATAACAAATCATGAAATATCTCTGGCACATTCTCAAGAGACAGATACTGGAATTGTTAAGAGGTGGTCATACTGAACTGTGGACCTCACCCTTACATTCAGTTTATATAAACAGAAAACCAGAAGAGATTAAGAGAATTTACTGAAGAAGGGGAATTTGTAAGTGTAAAGTGTACTTTAGCTTCTATAGGTAAAGTGTTTTTGTACTCTGGCTTCCTTGAAGATTTTCCCTTTGTCTTTGGTTTTCTGTACTTTGAATATAGACCCCTTGAAGTAGTTTTTTTTTTTTTTTTTTTTTTTTTGGTGTTCATCTTGCTTGGTCTTGCTTGGTGTTCTCTCAGCTTCCTAGTGTGTGATTTAGTGTATGTCACTAGTTTGGGAATATTATTAGCCATTAATACTTCAAATATTTATTCTGTTTCTTTTTCTCTTTCTTCTTCTTCTAGTATTATCATTATGTATCACAACTTGTGTACTTGTCCTACAGTTCTTGGACATACTAGCCTTTTTAATAATTCCATTCATTTTTCTGTTTGCTTTTCTGTTTAGGAAGTTTCTATTGGTACATCTTTAAGTGCACCAGTCCTCTCGCCAGTGTACTAATGAGTCCATCCATGAATTCCAAAGGCATTCTTTACTTCTCTTATAATGCTTTTTATTTTTAGCATTTTCTTAGAGATTCCATCTCTCTACTAACATTAATCATGTGTTCTTACATTTGTTTATTTTTTCTTTTAGAGCCCTTAGCATATTAATCATAATATTTTAAACTTTCATATCTGATAATTCCAAATTCTGTGTCACATCTAAGCCTAGTTCTTAGGCTTGCTGTGTCTCATCTGTTTTTTTCTTTCCTTAGCGTACCTTATAATTATTGTTTAAAGTGCACATTATATGTCAGTTATTAGGAACTAAGGCTAGTAGGCCTTTAGTGTGAGGTTTTGTATTAATCTGTATAAAGCTGACTGTGTTTAAATGTTTGCTGTAGCTGGAAGTGCCAGAGGTTTCAGTTTTATTTTTTTCTCTCTGTTTTCTTTGGATTTCCCTAAGCACAACTTCTTAAATAGAGTCTGTGTTTTGCACCTCTCTCCATTATAATTCACTGTTATTATATCGAAGCCCTGTTGATGTGGTGGCAAGGTATGGAGTGAAGCAGTCTTCTATAAACTTAATTTGATTAAATAGCATTTTTGTAAATATTTTTATTGTGAGACAGAGAGAGAGCCCAAGTAGGGGAAGAAGGGGGCAGAGGGAGATGGAAACCCCCCCCCCACCGAGATCATGACCTCAGCAGAAGGCAGACACTTAACAATTGAGTCACTCAGGCACCCCTCATTTAATAAAATGAAAAAAAAATAAAATATCTCATTCATTAAATAAAAAATCTCATTTTTATTAATGGACTTGAGTCCCTTGGCTGTGGCCTTTAGAACCATTTCTTTAAAAAAAAGCATTTCTTAGCCTTTTTTTGTAAGACGAGGCTAGAGAGGCCTAGGGTTAACTAACTGCCTTTCCCTCAGATTCTCTAGGGTTCTAATAATTTCCTCTGGAGGGAAGACCTTTGTTATGGGAAGTACCTGGGCATATTTCAACAAAATGGTAACATCCTCTCCTAGCCCAAAGCATGAGAGGATTTTTCTTTGATCTCCAAGGTGAGAACCTACTAGAATTCCTGGAGATAAAACCCATGAAAATGCGGTGGATCATCTGAGACTTGGCTCCTCACTCAAGCTAGTCCAATTCAGCCTCCAGCAATTCACTGAGGTTATCATTTATGTATTTCTACCACATAAACGGCTTCTGTTCAGGTATGGACATCTCAGCTGTAATTCTCTGTATTTGCCTATCTCTCTAGATTTTGAGGTGGTGGTTTGTCCTATAATCTCCATTCTTTGATTGATCTAAAAAAATCATTGATTTTCAGTTTGTAGAACTTTGCTCTTGTGTGGATGACAGTGACAGCTTCCCAGCTCTTTACATATTGGAAGCTGCAATGGAAGTGTCTTCTCATTTTCTTTTAAGACTCTTCATGACAGCATGGAAATCCCCCACTCTGGGAGCTCCATGTCCCTGCTCCTCTCCAGACTTACTGCTCTCTAATGTTGCCATACAGCTGTCATCTCAGCACTTGGGGCTTCCTTCCTTGTTTTCTGGATTCACTCCAACATATTTTTGGTTTACAACTTCATTTTGCTACAGTTTATTCTCATAGCTCCATGAAGGAGGGAATATGGGAAATAGATTTTGAGTATCAGAAAATGTCTTCTAGCACCCAGTGTTACTGATAAGAAATTTGTACCAATCTTATTTTGTTCTGAAAGTTTACATTTCTTTTTTGTTTTTTGAAAGTTTACATTTCTGCCTGGGAACAGGGCACTTGTGTGTGGTATGTATGTGTCTGTGATATGTAAGTGTGTGTATGAGGGATTGAGGACAGAGTTGAGAGTTGATTGTTTTGTATATAAAAATTTTCAGGGACCCCTGGGTGGTGCAGCAGTTTAGCGCCTGCCTTTGGCTCAGGGCACGATCCTGGAGACCCGGGATCAAATCCCATGTCGGGCTCCCGGTGCATGGAGCCTGCTTCTCCCTCTGCCTGTGTCTCTGCCTCTGTCTCTCTCTCTCTGTGTGTGACTATCGTAAATAAATAAAAAAAAATAAAAAATTCAACTACTTTGTTTATTTTCAGTGCCATATCTCTTTCCTATCCTTTCCAGGGCCAGACATTTCCAAGTACCACATGTCTCTAGTTGTATGAGTTTAATAGTCTCCCATCTCAACTTAGCCTGCTTTAGTGCATCTTGTAGCCATCTGAACCCATATGTCCAGATGGATTACAAATTTCTATATACCAAGATATTGATAATTATACATTTTCGTGACAAAAATTTAAAGCATTTTTACTGTCTTTAAAAAAATTACAAAAAAATAAAAAACAAATAAAATAAATAAAAAATAAAATAAAATAAAATAAATAAGTAAAATAAATAAATAAAATAATAAAACAAAACAAAACAAAATTTACAGGGCAGCCCTTGTGGCTCAGCGGCTTAGGGCCACCTGCAGTCCAAGGTATGATCCTGGAGACCCGGGATCGAGTCCCACATCAGGCTTCCTGCATGGAGCTTGTTTCTCATGTTAACATGACTTCCTGATATCAGTAATTGTGATTTTAATGCACAAGGCTCTGGGAAGAGCACTTATTGTCTGAGAACAACAGAGTTTCCCAGCTTTTCCAATACTTCCATTGGTATTTTTTGTGTGTCTTCAATGATATTATTTGTTTTGAGTGTGAGTAAAAAATATTTAATGTTCCAGTAGACTACTTTGGCTGGGGTGGTATATCATGTAAGCCAGCCTCAGATTTTTCCTTCCTCAGTCAAGTGGCGGTGGTATTCATAAGTGGTATTACTGAAAGAAGAAGTGATAGCACAGCAGGAACAGGGAGGAACCATATATTCATAAAACTTACCTGTGGCTTTGGTTCCTGCTAGAGTACAGTCTTAAATATGTCATTTTCACATGCCAATTTCATGGCTTCCTAGGTTAGATAATACCCAGTTCATGATGAATACTCACATTTCATGTTACTTGGTATCTCAGAGTTAAGTCTCAGTCTCTACCAAGTAGACTAGTAGCAAGAGAACAACTACTTTGTAAAAGAGAATCTATATCCTACAAATGGTATAGCATATCTCTAGAATCCTAGAGGTCTCTCTGTGACTCTTTAGTTAGGGTTTGTTGTTGGGTCCATGCAATAGTCTGTTTTGCCAAAGATCTTTGGATGAATAATAGATCCTTTGGATCCCCACTCTAGTTTCTGGATTATGAAGCTGCTTGAACTGCAGACTGGGTTAACTGGAATATCTTACTGTAATCTGGCTTACAAATTGTTGGCAGCCTTACAAATTATTTAATGAGTTGAGACAAGGAACACTCAATTTTTTTTCTTATAAAATCCAAAAAGGCCACCAAAAGTTCTATCTCTATTTTTATGATCAGGAAGCAAAGTATAGCACCTTGTATTTCACTTTGGAGGGGTATCTTTTTTTTTTAAGATTTTATTTATTTATTCGTGACAGACACACAGAGAGAGAGAGAGCCAGAGAGAGAGAAAGAGAGAGAGAGAGAGAGGCAGAAACACAGGCAGAGGGAGAAGCAGGCTCCATGCAGGGAGCTTGATGTGGGACTCAATCCCGGAACTCCAGGATCACGCCCTGGGCCAAAGGCAGACACTAAACAATTGCACCACCTGAGCGTCCCTGGAGGAGATATCTTGGTATGTCTTGAACTCCCTAAAACTTCAAAGAGTTGGGAGGACATTAGGTTTTCCTGGGAATTATCTCTTCATGTGTTTATGGTTCTATTACCTCATCATATGGGGGATCAATATGATAGCCTATGGAATGGTGAGATGATACAAGTATTAACAGAGTGAAGAGTTGTAGAGGAATAATGGTGACCTAAACTGTCCCTGCTGGCTGAAGGTAAATATTTGTGTGAGGTGTGTGTGTGTGTGCATGCATGAGTGTGTGTGTGTGTGTATGAGAGAGAGAGAATTGGAGCATATGAAGTATCAAAGGCCACATTGCCCTGTTCGATTAAAGAGCCTACATATGGATCAGCAACTATAATTCAGTCACCACATTGTTAGGGTAACAATAATCTATTGATTTTTCTAAGGCCAGTTACCTGGGCCAAACAGACCAGTTAAAGGAGGATCGAGGAGGATTTACAACTCTAGAATTTTTCAAGTATTCAGTGCAGGCACTAATGTGTGAAATCCCCTTAAAAATGAAGAATTGATTTTGACTTACTATTTTGGCAGAGAGGAGTTATCCCTGAAGCTTTCATTTTGCTGTCTCTGTCATAACATCCTTTATAGTTTAGGGGGCCAATGTTGTGATTTTGTCTGTAATAGTATGTTTATTCCAACTGAGCACTCTGGGAAAGAGGAGATAACCACAAGCATGTTTTTAGATGCACTGAGCCTCTGTTGAGATAGAATTGAGCCAAAGATCCAGTTATAATTCTACCCGTAAGTACATCTTCTCTAATTCTTAGACCATTGACATTCCAGGCCCTTGGGAGTTTATGTCATCTCAGTCAGTATCCAATCACTATTGGAAGGTTTGGATAGTTCCTTTTCTCAACATATAGCTATATTAACATTTTCCAGAGTTACAGAACCAGTAGGATTGATGGATAGATCTGTAGGTAGGTAGGTAGGTAGGTAGGTAGATAGATTAGATAGATAGATAGATAGATAGATAGATAGATAGATAGATAGATAGATAGATAGATAGATGATAGATAGGAGATTTGTTATGAAAATTGGTTCACACAATTTTAGCAGTTGAGATATGCCACAATCTGCTATCTGCAACCTGGAGAACCAAGAGAGCCAATGGTATTATTCAGTTTTAAGTCCAAAGTTCTGAGAACCAGGGTTGCTGATGGTATAACTCTTAGTATGAAGATGAAGGCCTGAGAACCAGGGATACATTGGTCTGAGTCCTAGAGTTTGAAAGCCTGAGAACCAGGAGCTTCAGTGTCCAGGAGCAGGAGAAGATGAATGATGTGTCAACTCTAGAAAAGAGTGGAAGAATTCAGCCTTCCTCTGCCTTTTTTGGTTTTGTTTGGTCCCTCAACAGATTGGATAGTACCTGACCACATTGGTGAAGTTGGCTCTTGTTTGCTCATTTGACTGATTCAGATGTTCAACTCTTCTGGATACACTCTCAGAGATACACCCAGAAATAATATTTCACCTACACCTAAACATCTGTTAGTTTAGTGAAGTTGACACGTAAAATTGACCACTGCATTCTGATAAATGTCCCTAGTCTCTTTGGAGTAGGCTTCTTGGAATCTTCTGGGAAAATTTATAGTTGTGATATTATTACAAGATCCTCCTACATCTACCTAGTCTTATCTTCATTCAGGGATTATAGGTATGTTTATTGACTCAGGCCTGGAAATTGGATGAGAAGCCTTAACTCCTCCTTTATGTTGACTCAAGTGAGGCTTTTGTTCATCAGATGTAGAAGGGTTTTATTCATATTATACAAATTGAGTAGAACCTTAGTTCTGTTCCTCTGTCTCAGCCCTTCATCCATTAGCTCATATTAAAGGGTTTGCAGGTCAAATCATTTTGATAATCACTCTGGTCCTGCTGTCCATCAGGGCTGTCTTGCCTGTCTTGCCCTTCCTGGTTAATTGATGCTCTATTTTGGCTCACCAAAATCAGGGACACTGGTTAAATAGCACTTCCAATCTGGAAATATAGCCACTAAGGGAGCAACAGAGCTTTACAGGAAGGTGTGCTTCAATCTTCCTTGACAGGATATTGACTGAAACAATATATTTCTCAGTGTTTTGGTATAGGAAGAATACTCTAAGCCCTCTTAGGAGATCTAGTTAGGAGAATGTTATACATGATCAATCTATCCCAGTATTTTTACTTTCTTCAATCTTGGGATTTTCATATCTATAAATTCATCCTGGTTTATAATTTTGTTCCTTCCTCCATGGTCTTAGAATCCATTTCCATGATATCCCCATTAGCTAACCACCAAGTAAAAATAACAACAAAATATTTTAGTTATTTTGGTGTGTAAGCTGCTCACTTTCTAAATTTCATTTTGTACCATCCTTACAATGACATGTTTGGATTTTAGTTGTTGATCTTGAGACATTGAAAGATGAAAGGAGTACAGCATGACAAGACTTGTCATTCTCTTGAAAGGTATCCTGCTCAGGTGAAGCCATTAAAGGATCTCTGGTCTAGCAAGTCTCTACTCATCAGACAGGGAAGGAGGAACTTCTGCTGACCAGGGTGGCACTTAGGAATCTGAGGATACTCAAAGTTATGTGAGTCTACTCAAATGTATCTGTTCAAATCATCAGGCTACCATTCGTTCCCAATCAATGTCCTAAATTTTCCAGAAGGACCTGATGAGGTTAAGGATTGACTTATCTTCATCATAACTTGAGCTGGAAATTTAAAATATTGAACCAGTTATTTCCCTTTTCATTGGCCTCAATAATAATTGACAGTCTCATCAACTTTATATTCTTCTTTTTTATGATATTATTTTGTGTAGAGACACTTGGGCTGTCAAAGCATTGACTCCAAAAGGTTCTTTTTTGCAGGTGACCAGAGCTGATGATTTAAATAACTATTTTATCAATACAGACCATGGATTTTCCTGGTCCCACCATTTAGTTTCAGTAGGAGCCTTTCTCTACTGAAAATTATTTACATCAGATACAAAATCCTAAATTGCTGTTTTTTTAATCCTCCTTTGCAGAGGGCAAAATCTAGCTTGTTGAACAAAGAGAATTACTATAAACTATACAGGGTCCATAAATATTAGAAGGGTTAAATAACCATATTCTAGGATGCGCTTCCAGAAATAATTCCCAAAACCACAATGCAGAATTGGTTGCCAGTGTAGCTGGTGTCACTGACAAAATTAAGAAACTGCCCTCAAGTTGGGAAGTTGTCACTATAGTTACTGGCTCCAGAACCATGCTGCAGCTGGTATGGCCCACCACAGGAAAAGGAGTGTTTCATTCCATGATTCTCTTCTCACTTTCTCAGTTCTTGAATTCAAGGGGAAAAAAAGCCAGACATTAATTAGTGGAATCTAAATCACACTGGAACTCTGCCTGCAAGTTCATCTGGGAAATGTAGTTTCTGTTTATCTGGTGTCTATAGTACACAAGAGGAGGATCTATATAGTTTCTAACAGTTTTTCTCCGTATACACAAATGCATTAGCACACATGTGTATACACATGCATACACACATGTCAGTAGAATTACTTTTTGGCATCCACTGCTCATACATCAAGAGCCATCATTTTTTTATTAGTAATAAAGGTGGTGTTTATTTTTTAATAATAAATTTATTTTTTATTGGTGTTCAATTTGCCAACATACAGAATAACACCCAGTGCTCATCCTGTCAAGTGCCCGCCTCAGTGTCCATCACCCATTCACCCCCACCCCCTGCCCTCCCCTTCCACCACCCTTAGTTCATTTCCCAGAGTTAGGAGTCTTCATGATCTGTCTCCCTTTCTGATATTTCCTACCCATTTCTTCTCCCTTCCCTTCTATTCCCTTTCACTATTATTTATATTACCCAAATGAATGAGACCATATGATGTTTGTCCTTCTCCAATTGACTTATTTCACTCAGCATAATACCCTCCAGTTCCACCCACATTGAAGCAAATGGTATTTGTCATTTCTAATGAGCCATCATTTTTTAATCATATAGTTTGGCTCATGTGAAAATAAAGAAGAATCCAGCCCCTAGTCCACGTGGGCTAATGGAATAATTTTGTTTGGGAAGAGTGCTCTTCATGCTGCCTAAGGCAGAAGCTCAGAGCAGATGAGTCCTAACAGACATCTGCCAGGACATTTACTCAGGGATTCTTTTTTTTAAGATTTTATTTATTCATGAGAGACACACATACAGAGAGAGAGGCAGAGACTCGGGGAGAGGGAGAGGCAGGCTCCATGCAGGGAGCCTGACGTGAGACTCGATCCCAGGTATCCAGGATTACACCCCAGGTAGAAGTTGGCGCTAAACTGCTGAGCCACCCAGACTGCCCTACTCAGGGATTCTGCAGTAGAGTGGTCCATCAGGTCAAGCTCTGGGTGTCTATCTACCACCCCCATCACCCATTCCTCACCCAGGCAGTATATGTCACATATTTATTTTAGGACCAAAGATGTGTGGGTGAAAACTCAAGTAGAAAGAAAAACTCTTGGGCAGCCCAGATGGCTTGGTGGTTTAGCACCGTCTTTGGCCCAGGATGTGATCTTGGAGACCTGGGATCAAATGCCACGTCAGGCTTCCTGCATGGAGCCTGCTTCTCCCTCTGCCTCTCTCTCTCTCTCTCTCTCAATTGAATAAATAAAATCTTAGAAAGAAAGGAAGAAAAGCTCTCACCATTGTTTATTCCAACGTCCTGGTGGCACGAGATAGCCAGGTTCAAAAGACCACTAGATACTCTGTCTGGTCATGGATCAAGTGGTAACAAACTCAACAAAAGGAACTGATTTAATAGAAATATCAGTACAGGGAATTAAAATAGATATCATGTATATCCTAAGACTTATAAGCAAAAATCACAAATAAGAAATTAGATAAAGAATTTATGAAACAAGAATAGATAGTAACAGCAAAAATTAAAGAATATGAATATAAGAAATACAGTATAATGATTAACATTGAACTCTGACTCCATTTCCAAAACAACACCACAAAACAGTTGAAGAAGAAATTAATGAGCTGGAAATGTGAGAAATGGCATAAAATGACACATGGCAAAAAGGGTTAAGCAAAAATTTAAAGGGGAGACATGGATGATAGCATTATGAGTTCTAACATCTATCAGAATGAGTGCCAGATGGAGAAAATAGTGAGATTGTATGTGACGTTCAGGGAAAAGAAAAGATAGAACATTTCCAGAAATAAAGATTTGGTGAAAATCCCCAAATCCTGACTGGGATGTATTCAGAGCATATACATATATTCCTGGCTACCTGGTAGAGAGATTTTAGAGGGTGAAGGATGAAGGGGAAAGTCCTAAAGTTTCTGTAAAGACAACAGATTACTTACAAAGGAAAGAAAGTCTTCTTGATATTAATCTTAGTAGCAATTTCAGGTTGTAGAAGTGGATAAAAATCAAAGATGAAGAATGGAGAATAGAAGAAAAAGTTAAAGTTAGAAATAAATAGATCTCAAATTCTAAGAATAAAATAAAGGAAATGAAGAGAAAAATAAAGATTATACAAGTAAACGAAATAGTTTAATAACAGATTACTAAAGATATAGGAAAGATAACTATTACAATGTAAATCAAAAGAAAAGTCACATGAGGTAATATGCAGTAAACAATCTTGAGTTAAGGAAAACAAAACAAAACTGATTTTCAATCTGGATAGAAAATACCTTCACCACAGGAAAGTAGAGTGAGAAAGAGGAAAGGAGAGCACAGTTGACTATAGGTGGGGAATTTGTGTCTTAAAATCTTGAGGTGTGTTTCCTATTAGAATTTCATGGAGTCAAAATCAAGATACTGACTCTAATATAATATCCTGAAACTCCATCTGATTACTTTAAGAGCAAGAACCTATAGGCACTATAATTGTCTATACTTAAAATTTCGGGGGTATTTTTTTTTATTTCAAACAGGTGGTAATTGGGTATGTTATTTTTTTAAAGATTTATTCATTGGGACACTTCGGTGGCTGAGCAGCTAAGCATCTGCCTTCTGGCCCATGGCGTGATCCTGGAGTCCGAGGATGGAGTCCCACATCAGGCTTCCTGCATGGAGCCTGCTTCTCTGTCTGCCTGTGTCTCTGCCTCTCTCTGTGTGTGTCTCTCATAACAAATATATTTTTTTAAATATTTTATTTATTTATTTGAGAGATAGCGAGGGGGAGCAAAGGAGGGAAGAAAGGGAGAAGCAGGCTCCCCACTAAGCAGGGAGCCCGACATGGGGCTTGATCCCAGGACCCTAGGATCCCAACCCAAGGGCAGACACTTATCCAACTGAGCCACCCAGGTGCCCCTGGGTGTGATATTCTTGCATGGCCCATACATGCAGCACTTAACATCACCTCTAAACATTTCCCACACAGATAGAATATTACAGTATTATAGGAAGTTGGAGAAAATCACAAGTACTCATAGAATTTAAAGGTTGTTCAGAGATCCAGGATAAGGGATGTTGCTTCTCCACTGAGTATAATAGCATTTTAGATGGAGTTATCTCTAAAAGAGGCACTAGAGCAATATGCTTTGTGTTTCTTGCTCTAAAAATGGTTTAACATTGTTTTCATTTACTTTAAAAAATAAAAGATAAAGAAAGGAAAGCAAGCACTGGGAAATGCCTCTTTAAGGCTGTGGTTCAAATCAATAAAGCATCTCTATAGATAGCGAATACCATTTTTCCATCATTGATCTTTCTATTTGGAGATAACATTCTTGAAGATTAAATTGCAATAGTAAGCAGGTGTTACTGCAGATTTCGATAAACAACTGAAAACCTTCTCTATGCCTGCTTCTCTGAGATTCCACTTCCATTATCTTAAGAAATGCATAAAATAACATATGATAAAATCCAACACAGAGGCCACTCATTCTGGACTTGAATGCCATAAAACTAAGCAGATAAATAGTTTCAGTAAAATGTGTTATAAACTAGGTAAACCTAATTAAATTACTTCTCCAGTTCAAAATGATGATTGATCTGTGGTGGGATTACACATGGGTATGAAGCTCCCACCTGGGTATGTTCATGTTTTATGGTCTTTTAGACTTGGAAGCAAATGTTATTATATCTACTTTCCATAGCTTTCCCCTAATGTTAATGGATTGAGAAATGAAACATGCTTTCTTAACTTCTCTTGGGCTTTATGACTATGACTAGGCAACCAGCAATAGAAAACAGTGAGAAACAAATGGCAAAATCTCAAAATCAAGTCCTTTCTTAAGGTCAGCTATGGTGTATACACTGCCCTGCAGCTAATAATAATAATAATAATAATAATAATAATAATAATAATAATAAAAGAAGAAATAAAGACGTGTAACCTTATTGCTCTTAACTCTTTCCTCTGCTCTCCTTTCCTCTAGTCCTGTGTTCTTAAGAGATAGGTGACTGTTAATGTTAATCTTTTAGCAAGTACAAACATGAAGACTAACATTAGCATGAACTAATTTACTTGAATGTGACTTCCTTAAGGAGAGGGAATGTATCCTATTGGTATTTTGAACCTCCAGATGGAGAACAATGCTACCTTACATTAGTTGCTCAAGAACAAAATAATGCCATTTCACATATATTTGTAGCACACATCATACAGTTCTGCCAACTGTTCTGTCATGGAAAAGATAAAAAGTAGTGTCATGAACACAGAACTCTGGACCTTCCACAAAACATATGAGTCTTGGGATTGTATCCTGATCATTCCACATTGCTCTTTTGTAGAGGGTAGATATATCCATTTTTATCACTGGGTGTTGAAACATCTTGATTTTCAGGTGATACTGAGCAAGGGCAGGGAGAGATAGAGGGAGGGCCATGAAATCAGGCTTACAGAAATCACAAGGGTGCCGAGATGTAAAAAAACAGAGATAAGAAAATAGACCAGACCACAGGGTCCCAGAGGTGAGGGAGTATTTTTCTTTGGCAGCTATAATGCAATCAGAGAAAGTCACCAGACCACAAAGAAGTAAGTCATTAAGGGTGTTATCAATAGTCCTTGCTCAAACCAAGACTGCACAAGAATCTCAAGGCCACAAACTCCCTGGCCAAGTTTTCAGTAAAAGACCAGCCTGAAGAGCCCTCAGTGGCAACCCTGTTAGGGGTATCTGAGAGCTTTTTCTGTATCCTTGCTTAATAAACTTCTATCGCTTTACTCACTCTCCTTTGTCCATGAGCTTGTCTCTGTGAGACAAGTACCTCACTCTCGCACTTCAATATAAGAAACCAGAAAGATTTGTATGGGAAACAGTAATATGAGACTATAAAGTATCTAGCAGGGACATTTTGTTATTATTTTATTTTTAGCATTTTTTACTTTGGGAATTAATAAACGAAACAGTTTTTCCCCCCCCAGGAGAATTAATGGCTCATTACAGGCAGTGTAGTGAGTGAAAAAAAAAACAAAACAGGAGACACTTAGAAGCAATTAGTATTTACTGAATTACCTGCTATATGGCAAACTTTTGCTAAACTTTGGCTATCCTGATGTGAGTAAGACAGATATGGTCCCTGTCCTCACTGAGTTGACATTTTAGGCAATAGGCAACATGCCAGCTGACTAAACAAACTAAACAAACAACCAAGTAAACAGGTATTTTCAGTGCTTCATAGGAAAGGAACAACCAGAGCATATTTATATATTATAAATTGAAATACACAGTTATGTATTATATGCTTAACAACATATATAATATAATATATATGTGGGATCCATTTAAAATTGTGTTCGAAAAAATTCCCTAAAACTGTATCATTCCATGCTATCTCCTAATACTGCTAGAAACTTCTTGAAGTTTCTATGATTTTTTTGGTCTCCAACAGTGTGAAACCTCCCTTGACCTGTGAGCCAGCCTTCAGAAGAAGAGGCAGCTGGGAATCATTGCCCTGGGGATGCTCTGGGATCCAGAACAGGGGTAAGTATCTGCCAGACCTGCGGCAACCTTGCTGTCTGCATTGGCTAAAGCCACTTAAATTATTCAC
>NW_027554666.1:0-20343 GCF_053574225.1 Canis aureus | reverse complement strand
CTGTGAATAATTTAAGTGGCTTTAGCCAATGCAGACAGCAAGGTTGCCGCAGGTCTGGCAGATACTTACCCCTGTTCTGGATCCCAGAGCATCCCCAGGGCAATGATTCCCAGCTGCCTCTTCTTCTGAAGGCTGGCTCACAGGTCAAGGGAGGTTTCACACTGTTGGAGACCAAAAAAATCATAGAAACTTCAAGAAGTTTCTAGCAGTATTAGGAGATAGCATGGAATGATACAGTTTTAGGGAATTTTTTCGAACACAATTTTAAATGGATCCCACATATATATTATATTATATATGTTGTTAAGCATATAATACATAACTGTGTATTTCAATTTATAATATATAAATATGCTCTGGTTGTTCCTTTCCTATGAAGCACTGAAAATACCTGTTTACTTGGTTGTTTGTTTAGTTTGTTTAGTCAGCTGGCATGTTGCCTATTGCCTAAAATGTCAACTCAGTGAGGACAGGGACCATATCTGTCTTACTCACATCAGGATAGCCAAAGTTTAGCAAAAGTTTGCCATATAGCAGGTAATTCAGTAAATACTAATTGCTTCTAAGTGTCTCCTGTTTTGTTTTTTTTTTCACTCACTACACTGCCTGTAATGAGCCATTAATTCTCCTGGGGGGGGAAAAACTGTTTCGTTTATTAATTCCCAAAGTAAAAAATGCTAAAAATAAAATAATAACAAAATGTCCCTGCTAGATACTTTATAGTCTCATATTACTGTTTCCCATACAAATCTTTCTGGTTTCTTATATTGAAGTGCGAGAGTGAGGTACTTGTCTCACAGAGACAAGCTCATGGACAAAGGAGAGTGAGTAAAGCGATAGAAGTTTATTAAGCAAGGATACAGAAAAAGCTCTCAGATACCCCTAACAGGGTTGCCACTGAGGGCTCTTCAGGCTGGTCTTTTACTGAAAACTTGGCCAGGGAGTTTGTGGCCTTGAGATTCTTGTGCAGTCTTGGTTTGAGCAAGGACTATTGATAACACCCTTAATGACTTACTTCTTTGTGGTCTGGTGACTTTCTCTGATTGCATTATAGCTGCCAAAGAAAAATACTCCCTCACCTCTGGGACCCTGTGGTCTGGTCTATTTTCTTATCTCTGTTTTTTTACATCTCGGCACCCTTGTGATTTCTGTAAGCCTGATTTCATGGCCCTCCCTCTATCTCTCCCTGCCCTTGCTCAGTATCACCTGAAAATCAAGATGTTTCAACACCCAGTGATAAAAATGGATATATCTACCCTCTACAAAAGAGCAATGTGGAATGATCAGGATACAATCCCAAGACTCATATGTTTTGTGGAAGGTCCAGAGTTCTGTGTTCATGACACTACTTTTTATCTTTTCCATGACAGAACAGTTGGCAGAACTGTATGATGTGTGCTACAAATATATGTGAAATGGCATTATTTTGTTCTTGAGCAACTAATGTAAGGTAGCATTGTTCTCCATCTGGAGGTTCAAAATACCAATAGGATACATTCCCTCTCCTTAAGGAAGTCACATTCAAGTAAATTAGTTCATGCTAATGTTAGTCTTCATGTTTGTACTTGCTAAAAGATTAACATTAACAGTCACCTATCTCTTAAGAACACAGGACTAGAGGAAAGGAGAGCAGAGGAAAGAGTTAAGAGCAATAAGGTTACACGTCTTTATTTCTTCTTTTATTATTATTATTATTATTATTATTATTATTATTATTATTATTAGCTGCAGGGCAGTGTATACACCATAGCTGACCTTAAGAAAGGACTTGATTTTGAGATTTTGCCATTTGTTTCTCACTGTTTTCTATTGCTGGTTGCCTAGTCATAGTCATAAAGCCCAAGAGAAGTTAAGAAAGCATGTTTCATTTCTCAATCCATTAACATTAGGGGAAAGCTATGGAAAGTAGATATAATAACATTTGCTTCCAAGTCTAAAAGACCATAAAACATGAACATACCCAGGTGGGAGCTTCATACCCATGTGTAATCCCACCACAGATCAATCATCATTTTGAACTGGAGAAGTAATTTAATTAGGTTTACCTAGTTTATAACACATTTTACTGAAACTATTTATCTGCTTAGTTTTATGGCATTCAAGTCCAGAATGAGTGGCCTCTGTGTTGGATTTTATCATATGTTATTTTATGCATTTCTTAAGATAATGGAAGTGGAATCTCAGAGAAGCAGGCATAGAGAAGGTTTTCAGTTGTTTATCGAAATCTGCAGTAACACCTGCTTACTATTGCAATTTAATCTTCAAGAATGTTATCTCCAAATAGAAAGATCAATGATGGAAAAATGGTATTCGCTATCTATAGAGATGCTTTATTGATTTGAACCACAGCCTTAAAGAGGCATTTCCCAGTGCTTGCTTTCCTTTCTTTATCTTTTATTTTTTAAAGTAAATGAAAACAATGTTAAACCATTTTTAGAGCAAGAAACACAAAGCATATTGCTCTAGTGCCTCTTTTAGAGATAACTCCATCTAAAATGCTATTATACTCAGTGGAGAAGCAACATCCCTTATCCTGGATCTCTGAACAACCTTTAAATTCTATGAGTACTTGTGATTTTCTCCAACTTCCTATAATACTGTAATATTCTATCTGTGTGGGAAATGTTTAGAGGTGATGTTAAGTGCTGCATGTATGGGCCATGCAAGAATATCACACCCAGGGGCACCTGGGTGGCTCAGTTGGATAAGTGTCTGCCCTTGGGTTGGGATCCTAGGGTCCTGGGATCAAGCCCCATGTCGGGCTCCCTGCTTAGTGGGGAGCCTGCTTCTCCCTTTCTTCCCTCCTTTGCTCCCCCTCGCTATCTCTCAAATAAATAAATAAAATATTTAAAAAAATATATTTGTTATGAGAGACACACACAGAGAGAGGCAGAGACACAGGCAGACAGAGAAGCAGGCTCCATGCAGGAAGCCTGATGTGGGACTCCATCCTCGGACTCCAGGATCACGCCATGGGCCAGAAGGCAGATGCTTAGCTGCTCAGCCACCGAAGTGTCCCAATGAATAAATCTTTAAAAAAATAACATACCCAATTACCACCTGTTTGAAATAAAAAAAAATACCCCCGAAATTTTAAGTATAGACAATTATAGTGCCTATAGGTTCTTGCTCTTAAAGTAATCAGATGGAGTTTCAGGATATTATATTAGAGTCAGTATCTTGATTTTGACTCCATGAAATTCTAATAGGAAACACACCTCAAGATTTTAAGACACAAATTCCCCACCTATAGTCAACTGTGCTCTCCTTTCCTCTTTCTCACTCTACTTTCCTGTGGTGAAGGTATTTTCTATCCAGATTGAAAATCAGTTTTGTTTTGTTTTCCTTAACTCAAGATTGTTTACTGCATATTACCTCATGTGACTTTTCTTTTGATTTACATTGTAATAGTTATCTTTCCTATATCTTTAGTAATCTGTTATTAAACTATTTCGTTTACTTGTATAATCTTTATTTTTCTCTTCATTTCCTTTATTTTATTCTTAGAATTTGAGATCTATTTATTTCTAACTTTAACTTTTTCTTCTATTCTCCATTCTTCATCTTTGATTTTTATCCACTTCTACAACCTGAAATTGCTACTAAGATTAATATCAAGAAGACTTTCTTTCCTTTGTAAGTAATCTGTTGTCTTTACAGAAACTTTAGGACTTTCCCCTTCATCCTTCACCCTCTAAAATCTCTCTACCAGGTAGCCAGGAATATATGTATATGCTCTGAATACATCCCAGTCAGGATTTGGGGATTTTCACCAAATCTTTATTTCTGGAAATGTTCTATCTTTTCTTTTCCCTGAACGTCACATACAATCTCACTATTTTCTCCATCTGGCACTCATTCTGATAGATGTTAGAACTCATAATGCTATCATCCATGTCTCCCCTTTAAATTTTTGCTTAACCCTTTTTGCCATGTGTCATTTTATGCCATTTCTCACATTTCCAGCTCATTAATTTCTTCTTCAACTGTTTTGTGGTGTTGTTTTGGAAATGGAGTCAGAGTTCAATGTTAATCATTATACTGTATTTCTTATATTCATATTCTTTAATTTTTGCTGTTACTATCTATTCTTGTTTCATAAATTCTTTATCTAATTTCTTATTTGTGATTTTTGCTTATAAGTCTTAGGATATACATGATATCTATTTTAATTCCCTGTACTGATATTTCTATTAAATCAGTTCCTTTTGTTGAGTTTGTTACCACTTGATCCATGACCAGACAGAGTATCTAGTGGTCTTTTGAACCTGGCTATCTCGTGCCACCAGGACGTTGGAATAAACAATGGTGAGAGCTTTTCTTCCTTTCTTTCTAAGATTTTATTTATTCAATTGAGAGAGAGAGAGAGAGAGAGGCAGAGGGAGAAGCAGGCTCCATGCAGGAAGCCTGACGTGGCATTTGATCCCAGGTCTCCAAGATCACATCCTGGGCCAAAGACGGTGCTAAACCACCAAGCCATCTGGGCTGCCCAAGAGTTTTTCTTTCTACTTGAGTTTTCACCCACACATCTTTGGTCCTAAAATAAATATGTGACATATACTGCCTGGGTGAGGAATGGGTGATGGGGGTGGTAGATAGACACCCAGAGCTTGACCTGATGGACCACTCTACTGCAGAATCCCTGAGTAGGGCAGTCTGGGTGGCTCAGCAGTTTAGCGCCAACTTCTACCTGGGGTGTAATCCTGGATACCTGGGATCGAGTCTCACGTCAGGCTCCCTGCATGGAGCCTGCCTCTCCCTCTCCCCGAGTCTCTGCCTCTCTCTCTGTATGTGTGTCTCTCATGAATAAATAAAATCTTAAAAAAAAGAATCCCTGAGTAAATGTCCTGGCAGATGTCTGTTAGGACTCATCTGCTCTGAGCTTCTGCCTTAGGCAGCATGAAGAGCACTCTTCCCAAACAAAATTATTCCATTAGCCCACGTGGACTAGGGGCTGGATTCTTCTTTATTTTCACATGAGCCAAACTATATGATTAAAAAATGATGGCTCATTAGAAATGACAAATACCATTTGCTTCAATGTGGGTGGAACTGGAGGGTATTATGCTGAGTGAAATAAGTCAATTGGAGAAGGACAAACATCATATGGTCTCATTCATTTGGGTAATATAAATAATAGTGAAAGGGAATAGAAGGGAAGGGAGAAGAAATGGGTAGGAAATATCAGAAAGGGAGACAGATCATGAAGACTCCTAACTCTGGGAAATGAACTAAGGGTGGTGGAAGGGGAGGGCAGGGGGTGGGGGTGAATGGGTGATGGACACTGAGGCGGGCACTTGACAGGATGAGCACTGGGTGTTATTCTGTATGTTGGCAAATTGAACACCAATAAAAAATAAATTTATTATTAAAAAATAAACACCACCTTTATTACTAATAAAAAAATGATGGCTCTTGATGTATGAGCAGTGGATGCCAAAAAGTAATTCTACTGACATGTGTGTATGCATGTGTATACACATGTGTGCTAATGCATTTGTGTATACGGAGAAAAACTGTTAGAAACTATATAGATCCTCCTCTTGTGTACTATAGACACCAGATAAACAGAAACTACATTTCCCAGATGAACTTGCAGGCAGAGTTCCAGTGTGATTTAGATTCCACTAATTAATGTCTGGCTTTTTTTCCCCTTGAATTCAAGAACTGAGAAAGTGAGAAGAGAATCATGGAATGAAACACTCCTTTTCCTGTGGTGGGCCATACCAGCTGCAGCATGGTTCTGGAGCCAGTAACTATAGTGACAACTTCCCAACTTGAGGGCAGTTTCTTAATTTTGTCAGTGACACCAGCTACACTGGCAACCAATTCTGCATTGTGGTTTTGGGAATTATTTCTGGAAGCGCATCCTAGAATATGGTTATTTAACCCTTCTAATATTTATGGACCCTGTATAGTTTATAGTAATTCTCTTTGTTCAACAAGCTAGATTTTGCCCTCTGCAAAGGAGGATTAAAAAAACAGCAATTTAGGATTTTGTATCTGATGTAAATAATTTTCAGTAGAGAAAGGCTCCTACTGAAACTAAATGGTGGGACCAGGAAAATCCATGGTCTGTATTGATAAAATAGTTATTTAAATCATCAGCTCTGGTCACCTGCAAAAAAGAACCTTTTGGAGTCAATGCTTTGACAGCCCAAGTGTCTCTACACAAAATAATATCATAAAAAAGAAGAATATAAAGTTGATGAGACTGTCAATTATTATTGAGGCCAATGAAAAGGGAAATAACTGGTTCAATATTTTAAATTTCCAGCTCAAGTTATGATGAAGATAAGTCAATCCTTAACCTCATCAGGTCCTTCTGGAAAATTTAGGACATTGATTGGGAACGAATGGTAGCCTGATGATTTGAACAGATACATTTGAGTAGACTCACATAACTTTGAGTATCCTCAGATTCCTAAGTGCCACCCTGGTCAGCAGAAGTTCCTCCTTCCCTGTCTGATGAGTAGAGACTTGCTAGACCAGAGATCCTTTAATGGCTTCACCTGAGCAGGATACCTTTCAAGAGAATGACAAGTCTTGTCATGCTGTACTCCTTTCATCTTTCAATGTCTCAAGATCAACAACTAAAATCCAAACATGTCATTGTAAGGATGGTACAAAATGAAATTTAGAAAGTGAGCAGCTTACACACCAAAATAACTAAAATATTTTGTTGTTATTTTTACTTGGTGGTTAGCTAATGGGGATATCATGGAAATGGATTCTAAGACCATGGAGGAAGGAACAAAATTATAAACCAGGATGAATTTATAGATATGAAAATCCCAAGATTGAAGAAAGTAAAAATACTGGGATAGATTGATCATGTATAACATTCTCCTAACTAGATCTCCTAAGAGGGCTTAGAGTATTCTTCCTATACCAAAACACTGAGAAATATATTGTTTCAGTCAATATCCTGTCAAGGAAGATTGAAGCACACCTTCCTGTAAAGCTCTGTTGCTCCCTTAGTGGCTATATTTCCAGATTGGAAGTGCTATTTAACCAGTGTCCCTGATTTTGGTGAGCCAAAATAGAGCATCAATTAACCAGGAAGGGCAAGACAGGCAAGACAGCCCTGATGGACAGCAGGACCAGAGTGATTATCAAAATGATTTGACCTGCAAACCCTTTAATATGAGCTAATGGATGAAGGGCTGAGACAGAGGAACAGAACTAAGGTTCTACTCAATTTGTATAATATGAATAAAACCCTTCTACATCTGATGAACAAAAGCCTCACTTGAGTCAACATAAAGGAGGAGTTAAGGCTTCTCATCCAATTTCCAGGCCTGAGTCAATAAACATACCTATAATCCCTGAATGAAGATAAGACTAGGTAGATGTAGGAGGATCTTGTAATAATATCACAACTATAAATTTTCCCAGAAGATTCCAAGAAGCCTACTCCAAAGAGACTAGGGACATTTATCAGAATGCAGTGGTCAATTTTACGTGTCAACTTCACTAAACTAACAGATGTTTAGGTGTAGGTGAAATATTATTTCTGGGTGTATCTCTGAGAGTGTATCCAGAAGAGTTGAACATCTGAATCAGTCAAATGAGCAAACAAGAGCCAACTTCACCAATGTGGTCAGGTACTATCCAATCTGTTGAGGGACCAAACAAAACCAAAAAAGGCAGAGGAAGGCTGAATTCTTCCACTCTTTTCTAGAGTTGACACATCATTCATCTTCTCCTGCTCCTGGACACTGAAGCTCCTGGTTCTCAGGCTTTCAAACTCTAGGACTCAGACCAATGTATCCCTGGTTCTCAGGCCTTCATCTTCATACTAAGAGTTATACCATCAGCAACCCTGGTTCTCAGAACTTTGGACTTAAAACTGAATAATACCATTGGCTCTCTTGGTTCTCCAGGTTGCAGATAGCAGATTGTGGCATATCTCAACTGCTAAAATTGTGTGAACCAATTTTCATAACAAATCTCCTATCTATCATCTATCTATCTATCTATCTATCTATCTATCTATCTATCTATCTATCTATCTATCTATCTAATCTATCTACCTACCTACCTACCTACCTACCTACAGATCTATCCATCAATCCTACTGGTTCTGTAACTCTGGAAAATGTTAATATAGCTATATGTTGAGAAAAGGAACTATCCAAACCTTCCAATAGTGATTGGATACTGACTGAGATGACATAAACTCCCAAGGGCCTGGAATGTCAATGGTCTAAGAATTAGAGAAGATGTACTTACGGGTAGAATTATAACTGGATCTTTGGCTCAATTCTATCTCAACAGAGGCTCAGTGCATCTAAAAACATGCTTGTGGTTATCTCCTCTTTCCCAGAGTGCTCAGTTGGAATAAACATACTATTACAGACAAAATCACAACATTGGCCCCCTAAACTATAAAGGATGTTATGACAGAGACAGCAAAATGAAAGCTTCAGGGATAACTCCTCTCTGCCAAAATAGTAAGTCAAAATCAATTCTTCATTTTTAAGGGGATTTCACACATTAGTGCCTGCACTGAATACTTGAAAAATTCTAGAGTTGTAAATCCTCCTCGATCCTCCTTTAACTGGTCTGTTTGGCCCAGGTAACTGGCCTTAGAAAAATCAATAGATTATTGTTACCCTAACAATGTGGTGACTGAATTATAGTTGCTGATCCATATGTAGGCTCTTTAATCGAACAGGGCAATGTGGCCTTTGATACTTCATATGCTCCAATTCTCTCTCTCTCATACACACACACACACACTCATGCATGCACACACACACACACCTCACACAAATATTTACCTTCAGCCAGCAGGGACAGTTTAGGTCACCATTATTCCTCTACAACTCTTCACTCTGTTAATACTTGTATCATCTCACCATTCCATAGGCTATCATATTGATCCCCCATATGATGAGGTAATAGAACCATAAACACATGAAGAGATAATTCCCAGGAAAACCTAATGTCCTCCCAACTCTTTGAAGTTTTAGGGAGTTCAAGACATACCAAGATATCTCCTCCAGGGACGCTCAGGTGGTGCAATTGTTTAGTGTCTGCCTTTGGCCCAGGGCGTGATCCTGGAGTTCCGGGATTGAGTCCCACATCAAGCTCCCTGCATGGAGCCTGCTTCTCCCTCTGCCTGTGTTTCTGCCTCTCTCTCTCTCTCTCTTTCTCTCTCTCTGGCTCTCTCTCTCTCTGTGTGTCTGTCACGAATAAATAAATAAAATCTTAAAAAAAAAAGATACCCCTCCAAAGTGAAATACAAGGTGCTATACTTTGCTTCCTGATCATAAAAATAGAGATAGAACTTTTGGTGGCCTTTTTGGATTTTATAAGAAAAAAAATTGAGTGTTCCTTGTCTCAACTCATTAAATAATTTGTAAGGCTGCCAACAATTTGTAAGCCAGATTACAGTAAGATATTCCAGTTAACCCAGTCTGCAGTTCAAGCAGCTTCATAATCCAGAAACTAGAGTGGGGATCCAAAGGATCTATTATTCATCCAAAGATCTTTGGCAAAACAGACTATTGCATGGACCCAACAACAAACCCTAACTAAAGAGTCACAGAGAGACCTCTAGGATTCTAGAGATATGCTATACCATTTGTAGGATATAGATTCTCTTTTACAAAGTAGTTGTTCTCTTGCTACTAGTCTACTTGGTAGAGACTGAGACTTAACTCTGAGATACCAAGTAACATGAAATGTGAGTATTCATCATGAACTGGGTATTATCTAACCTAGGAAGCCATGAAATTGGCATGTGAAAATGACATATTTAAGACTGTACTCTAGCAGGAACCAAAGCCACAGGTAAGTTTTATGAATATATGGTTCCTCCCTGTTCCTGCTGTGCTATCACTTCTTCTTTCAGTAATACCACTTATGAATACCACCGCCACTTGACTGAGGAAGGAAAAATCTGAGGCTGGCTTACATGATATACCACCCCAGCCAAAGTAGTCTACTGGAACATTAAATATTTTTTACTCACACTCAAAACAAATAATATCATTGAAGACACACAAAAAATACCAATGGAAGTATTGGAAAAGCTGGGAAACTCTGTTGTTCTCAGACAATAAGTGCTCTTCCCAGAGCCTTGTGCATTAAAATCACAATTACTGATATCAGGAAGTCATGTTAACATGAGAAACAAGCTCCATGCAGGAAGCCTGATGTGGGACTCGATCCCGGGTCTCCAGGATCATACCTTGGACTGCAGGTGGCCCTAAGCCGCTGAGCCACAAGGGCTGCCCTGTAAATTTTGTTTTGTTTTGTTTTATTATTTTATTTATTTATTTTACTTATTTATTTTATTTTATTTTATTTTTTATTTATTTTATTTGTTTTTTATTTTTTTGTAATTTTTTTAAAGACAGTAAAAATGCTTTAAATTTTTGTCACGAAAATGTATAATTATCAATATCTTGGTATATAGAAATTTGTAATCCATCTGGACATATGGGTTCAGATGGCTACAAGATGCACTAAAGCAGGCTAAGTTGAGATGGGAGACTATTAAACTCATACAACTAGAGACATGTGGTACTTGGAAATGTCTGGCCCTGGAAAGGATAGGAAAGAGATATGGCACTGAAAATAAACAAAGTAGTTGAATTTTTTATTTTTTTTTATTTATTTACGATAGTCACACACAGAGAGAGAGAGACAGAGGCAGAGACACAGGCAGAGGGAGAAGCAGGCTCCATGCACCGGGAGCCCGACATGGGATTTGATCCCGGGTCTCCAGGATCGTGCCCTGAGCCAAAGGCAGGCGCTAAACTGCTGCACCACCCAGGGGTCCCTGAAAATTTTTATATACAAAACAATCAACTCTCAACTCTGTCCTCAATCCCTCATACACACACTTACATATCACAGACACATACATACCACACACAAGTGCCCTGTTCCCAGGCAGAAATGTAAACTTTCAAAAAACAAAAAAGAAATGTAAACTTTCAGAACAAAATAAGATTGGTACAAATTTCTTATCAGTAACACTGGGTGCTAGAAGACATTTTCTGATACTCAAAATCTATTTCCCATATTCCCTCCTTCATGGAGCTATGAGAATAAACTGTAGCAAAATGAAGTTGTAAACCAAAAATATGTTGGAGTGAATCCAGAAAACAAGGAAGGAAGCCCCAAGTGCTGAGATGACAGCTGTATGGCAACATTAGAGAGCAGTAAGTCTGGAGAGGAGCAGGGACATGGAGCTCCCAGAGTGGGGGATTTCCATGCTGTCATGAAGAGTCTTAAAAGAAAATGAGAAGACACTTCCATTGCAGCTTCCAATATGTAAAGAGCTGGGAAGCTGTCACTGTCATCCACACAAGAGCAAAGTTCTACAAACTGAAAATCAATGATTTTTTTAGATCAATCAAAGAATGGAGATTATAGGACAAACCACCACCTCAAAATCTAGAGAGATAGGCAAATACAGAGAATTACAGCTGAGATGTCCATACCTGAACAGAAGCCGTTTATGTGGTAGAAATACATAAATGATAACCTCAGTGAATTGCTGGAGGCTGAATTGGACTAGCTTGAGTGAGGAGCCAAGTCTCAGATGATCCACCGCATTTTCATGGGTTTTATCTCCAGGAATTCTAGTAGGTTCTCACCTTGGAGATCAAAGAAAAATCCTCTCATGCTTTGGGCTAGGAGAGGATGTTACCATTTTGTTGAAATATGCCCAGGTACTTCCCATAACAAAGGTCTTCCCTCCAGAGGAAATTATTAGAACCCTAGAGAATCTGAGGGAAAGGCAGTTAGTTAACCCTAGGCCTCTCTAGCCTCGTCTTACAAAAAAAGGCTAAGAAATGCTTTTTTTTAAAGAAATGGTTCTAAAGGCCACAGCCAAGGGACTCAAGTCCATTAATAAAAATGAGATTTTTTATTTAATGAATGAGATATTTTATTTTTTTTTCATTTTATTAAATGAGGGGTGCCTGAGTGACTCAATTGTTAAGTGTCTGCCTTCTGCTGAGGTCATGATCTCGGTGGGGGGGGGGTTTCCATCTCCCTCTGCCCCCTTCTTCCCCTACTTGGGCTCTCTCTCTGTCTCACAATAAAAATATTTACAAAAATGCTATTTAATCAAATTAAGTTTATAGAAGACTGCTTCACTCCATACCTTGCCACCACATCAACAGGGCTTCGATATAATAACAGTGAATTATAATGGAGAGAGGTGCAAAACACAGACTCTATTTAAGAAGTTGTGCTTAGGGAAATCCAAAGAAAACAGAGAGAAAAAAATAAAACTGAAACCTCTGGCACTTCCAGCTACAGCAAACATTTAAACACAGTCAGCTTTATACAGATTAATACAAAACCTCACACTAAAGGCCTACTAGCCTTAGTTCCTAATAACTGACATATAATGTGCACTTTAAACAATAATTATAAGGTACGCTAAGGAAAGAAAAAAACAGATGAGACACAGCAAGCCTAAGAACTAGGCTTAGATGTGACACAGAATTTGGAATTATCAGATATGAAAGTTTAAAATATTATGATTAATATGCTAAGGGCTCTAAAAGAAAAAATAAACAAATGTAAGAACACATGATTAATGTTAGTAGAGAGATGGAATCTCTAAGAAAATGCTAAAAATAAAAAGCATTATAAGAGAAGTAAAGAATGCCTTTGGAATTCATGGATGGACTCATTAGTACACTGGCGAGAGGACTGGTGCACTTAAAGATGTACCAATAGAAACTTCCTAAACAGAAAAGCAAACAGAAAAATGAATGGAATTATTAAAAAGGCTAGTATGTCCAAGAACTGTAGGACAAGTACACAAGTTGTGATACATAATGATAATACTAGAAGAAGAAGAAAGAGAAAAAGAAACAGAATAAATATTTGAAGTATTAATGGCTAATAATATTCCCAAACTAGTGACATACACTAAATCACACACTAGGAAGCTGAGAGAACACCAAGCAAGACCAAGCAAGATGAACACCAAAAAAAAAAAAAAAAAAAAAAAAACTACTTCAAGGGGTCTATATTCAAAGTACAGAAAACCAAAGACAAAGGGAAAATCTTCAAGGAAGCCAGAGTACAAAAACACTTTACCTATAGAAGCTAAAGTACACTTTACACTTACAAATTCCCCTTCTTCAGTAAATTCTCTTAATCTCTTCTGGTTTTCTGTTTATATAAACTGAATGTAAGGGTGAGGTCCACAGTTCAGTATGACCACCTCTTAACAATTCCAGTATCTGTCTCTTGAGAATGTGCCAGAGATATTTCATGATTTGTTATCCTTATCTTTCAGGCTCAGTCTAAATACTAACAAGGAAACTCCTATTGAATTTTCAGTTAACATATATATTAGATAAATACTTAATTTTTTTCTTATAGTTGCTTTTCTTATCTGATATTTATCCCCATTCAGGCAGTAGCCAATGTCTCCATGTCTTAAGAGGATAATAGAAAAGAATCTACAGAATTAAAACAATAATAATAAGTTTTTGGCTTTGGTGTTCAGTAGCAAAAGCCCAAGAACAACCAAAATAGTAGAAGAAGACATGACCAGGTAGGACCACGGTAACAAAGAAACAGAAAGAATGAAAAGGTAGGGTCTGGTACATAAACATGATTGTGATTCAGACCATCTGCCCTTGACACTATTCAGTTTTCCAGTACTCAGAGATAACCAGGAAAATGGAAGCTCTATAAAGAAATTAAATTCAGGTACAAAAATTAAAGTTAGATTTTTTTCATAACCAGGTATTTACTCAACTTACATGGAAAATGCCTAGAAGAATACACAGGGAACTGTTAAGAGAGTTTAGGGAGTAGAACAGGAAGTCAGTAGGGAGGAATCAAAACTACTTTTCTCTCATAAACTTATGAAATATTCATGTATTTTTGGAATTTCACTTATTTATTCAACAAAATATAACTTATTTTTATAAAAAGAAATTAACAAGGAGCACAATCACAAATAAATACACATTAAGAAAATTATTCAAGGCAAATTTTCCTCAGGTCCATGAAGATGACAAAAAAAGTGAATGAGGATTTGGTAGGAAAGGAAAGCAATGGAAAAGGTAAGAAAGACCAGGAACCACAAAATAAGAGTCAGCAATAAGAAAAAGTAAACATCATCTTCTTGTACAAATACCATAAGGTTGAGAGCCTCATTAATGTGTCTACGGCCACTTTACTATTAGAAAACACTGAAAAACTGGTGTGTACCCAAAGGAGACAAGTAGACAAATTAAGGAACTGGGATCCATATTGGCTAAGGAAAAATGACATGCTGGTATATAAACACGAGATCAGAAGTCTGAGGAGGGACTGCAGTCATCAGTAAGTAAGTGAAAGTTCATCAAATGGCAAAACGATTACACTTAATTTTTACATCGAGATCAAAGAATTAAACTGAAGAGTCAATTAAAAGGAAGCAGATTTAAATTTTCTAGTGTTCCCTTAAAATTAGATACATTAATTAAAAACCAATCCTGGACATCCCTATCAAGTAGCGCCAGAAGTGCTGTGACTTGTTAATCCCTTTGCTTTGTTTTGGACTTAATAGCAAAAGTAGCTGCAAGTATGCAGAAGGAAATATTAAAATAAATATATCACCTGAAAAGTGAAGGTGAGTCTACTGTGGAAGGGCAGCCCTCCACTGGCAAAGCAGAAGAAATTGCTTTTACCTTTTATAGTAAAGAGGAAGGCATTGCTGTAACCAGCTCCAGATAACCAGAGTAACATGGCTTTAAGAACCTACTAGAAAAGTGTCTGCAGAGAAGGTGTCCAAAAAAGAAAGTATGGGTAAAAGACTGATGGAACCTGAGAAAACGGTTATGATTAACCTGATCTGCTTCACAACTTTGCCTCAAGCCAGACTTTCCACTCCCTTCATGACTCCTCTTCTTTCCTTTAGTATAATCCCTACCACTGAGCAATAGTAAATCTTAGTTCTAAATGTCAGTCCTGAAAAGTTAGCACAAGCTCTCTTGCATTAGATTTCTGATGGCTAAAAAGTGTTCAGAATAGTTTAGCATGATAATCAAATGTCAACATTATTTCAGTATAGCAAGATAATGGTCCGAAAATATTCCTAGTTCACTTCTAAACATAAATAAGCACTTGGGGATCCCTGGGTGGCTCAGTGGCTTAGCGCCTGCCTTCGGCCCAGGGTGTGATCCTTGAGTCCCAGGATCAAGTCCCACATCAGGTTCCCTGCTTGGAGCCTGCTTCTCCCCCTGCCTGTGTCTCCATGTCTCTGTGTCTCTGTGTCTCTGTCTCTCGTGAATAAATAAAATCTTTTTTTTTTTTTTTAATAAATAAAATCTTAAAAAAAGAAGCACTTATAAGTATCTTTAATTAAGAAGGAATTCATAAATGTCAACTAGTTATTTGCAGGTCAAAATCAAGATATTCTAAAAAAACAAAATCAAGGTATTATGTGCTATTTAACAATCTAAAGATTGAAAAATTAAATTCATAGGAAGGAGAGAGAGAACAGATACAAATCAAATTGGTAGATGTTTCCTTATTAGATGTTTGCAAGGGGCACTGAATAACTAAATAGCAAGGGTTCTCATTAAAACAAGAAGAGTTTTCACACTTATTTATTTCACACTATTTATTCCTTTTGTCAAGGAATAAACAGTAATTCAAAAACTTGATTAAGTGTTTTCCATTGGAATCAGAGGCAGCATCAAAAATTCTCTAAACTTACTACGGCAACAATTTCTTAATACATACCCATATCAAATCATTATGTTGCACAACTTAAACTGACACAATGTTATGTATCACTTATATCTTAATAAAACTGAAAAAAAGAAAACCCAGATTTCTACATAAAATCAATAATTAAAAGAGCTTTTACATAAGAATCATAAGACCGAGAAGTCATGGCTACTATTGTATACATCTACACAACTGCACAAAATGTACTCAAAAGTTAATTTGTTTAATTATCACAAGAACAGTCTTCTGTCCTCACTCTGTTACCTGAACACTCTCTTCAAATGAGAGGTGAAGAAACCAAGGACTGGAGAAGTCAAATCCTTAGCCAATGCATTACAGCCAAACAGCTAAACCAAAATTTAACATATGATGACCTCAAACCCATAAATAGGGATCCCTGGGTGGCGCAGCAGTTTGGCGCCTGCCTTTGGCCCAGGGCGCGATCCTGGAGACCCGGTATCGAATCCCACATCAGGCTCCCAGTGCATGGAGCCTGCTTCTCCCTCTGCCTATGTCTCTGCCTCTCTCTCTCTCTCTCTCTCTCTCTCTCTGTGACTATCATAAATAAATAAAAATTAAAAAAAAACAAAAACCCATAAATATTCACCTTGGAACAATGCCTCCCTCTCTGAAATATTTGTTCTGTCATTAACAAGCTCCATGACATCAGAAAAAATTATTAATTTCTCTGGATCTTAGTTTCCTTCTGTGTAAAATTCTCTGAAGACAGGAATTCCAAGTTCTCTTTTTTGTTTGATATAAATAATCCATCATTCCTCTATTAAGAGCATATCATAAAGTCAGAAATAAGGCACATGATCGTACCATGAAGTCTTTTTTTTAAAGATTTTATTTATTTATTCATGAGAGACACCGAGAGAAAGAGAGGCAGAGACATAGGCAGAGGGAGAAGCAGGCTCTCTATGCAGAGAGGTTGACATGGGACTCAATCCTGGGTCTCCAGGATCACGCCGCAGGCTGAAGGCAGCGCCAAACCACTGAGCAACCCCGGCTGCCCAAGGCTTACTTTTGAATGTGAGCTGCATAAACATATATTTATTTGAAAAGCAAACAAGGGGCTCCTGGGTGGCTCAGCTGGCTAAGTGTCTCAGTCTTGGCTTCGGCTCAGGTCATGATCTCGTGGTCATGAGATCAGGAGATTTAGCCCCATATCCAGCTCTGTACTTAGTGCAAAGTCAGCTTCAGATTTTCTCTCCTTGTCCCTCTCTCAAATGAATAAATAAATAAATAGTCCTTAAATAAAAAAAGTAAAGCAAATCAAATTCCATGGTTTCCTCTACTTGTCCTTATCTGTAAAGGCATGTAGAGTTGACACATGAAAAATAGAGCCTTTCTTTTTTTAAATAGAGCCTTTCCATAAATGAGCATGTCTATTCACAAATGAGATATTTCCAGCTCTTACCTTCCACCCTGTTTATTAATATTATTATTATCATTTATAATAAAGATATCTGTCTATGGCTTGGTTTGAAAAGGGCTTGCACACTGTCCATCAGCAATAAAAAACCCATGACCTTACTCATGTGGTAATTAAGTCTACAGCCTATCAGCTCATATGAAACAGGCTGAGGCTGTTCTGGTTGGTGGAAGGGAGGAACATAAGACCCTCAGAGGACATCACTAAAATTCCTTCATCCCAGAAATATACACCTCAGTTGGGCAGGTCCTGGTGCAAATAGGAGGTAAGGAATTGTCAGAGAGTGCCACTTATTCATGGGAAGGGGAGCCAAACTAGAGCTGAAACCCTCAGCAGACTGAACCATCCAGAGCTCAGAACAGGGGGGAGCAGCATCCAGCTCTTGCATAAAACCACAGTCTGTGTTATAGCTCTTCATTGCATTGTGCTTAAGCAGACACTGTCTTACAACCCTGGGGATGAGGAAGACACTGCTGGGTTGGGGTGAGGGGAGAGAGACACCAGCATAGGCCCTAGTAGGAGTATACAACAGATTCAGAAAATGCAAGACTGAATATAAGGAAATATTCTATTCTCAGCGCTATAGCTAGCTTCCTGGCTATGTGATTTTGAAAAATGAAATCCCACCTCTCAATCTACATTCTTAAGTCTGCAAATGGGGCATAAAAGTAATACCCATCTTTGGATGTTGTCTTTTCTTTTTTTTTTCATTAAATAAGTTAGTGCCTATAAAGTCACCCTTTTGAACACTGCGCTGCAAAAAAAAAAAATTGGTCACTATTTAGTAAATCCTTGGCAACCCAATGACTGGTACCCAAACATCCGACAGAGGAGTTTACGTATGTAACTTCTAATTTAATCTTCACAAATATTTTAGGAGGTTTAGCCACTTAGCCACTTAGTGGCTAATCAAGAAACTGAGGTATAAAGAGGATAATTAACTTAATCAGATACATACAATAAGCTGTCTGACCCCTCAGTTCTCCTATTCTTAACCACTGTAATATAAAACTCCATAGAGCTAAATATCAAAGATGCTCATTATTAGCATGTCAGTAGACAATATTCTCACTTATTTGCTTTTATTCAATAAAACAATAAACTGCACTGTTTATAAGAACAGTCTTTTTTATTTTTATTTTTATTTTTTTTATTTTTTTTAAGAACAGTCTTTTTTAAAAATGAGGCCCAAAGCTATTTTTCTTTCAAGTAGGGAAAACACTTTTTTTCTGAAAACACTGTTTATCTAAAGGTTATTCATCATCAACAAACACTACTTCATTGTAACATCATAACAAACCTATAATTTTGTAGGAGAGAAGTCTGGGTTTTAGAGATATTAAGTGATATCAAGTAAATAGTAATACTAGTAATCATTTACTGACATTCTACATTTAAGCATGACTTCTGGTGCTTTAAGTTATATCTAATCTCCATGATAAGACAAGGCAGGGTCCCCCTCACTTTCATAAATGCAGAAAGTCAGGAAATATTTGCCAAGGGCTCAAATCTTTAAATGATGAAGGTAGGTTCAAGTTCAGGTCTTTCTCACTCTTCAAGCTGTGCTTTTTCTAGTTCAGCAAGCACTGTCATAAATAGATACCTCCTTACTCTTTCTTATGCTCTTCCTTTCCCTGACTCAAGTATCTCCCAAATTCAAGCCTTTATCATGCTTCACTGAAGCATTAAAAATGCCTTGATTTGTTTCTTTCAAAAGCACCCTCCACACTGCCACCAGAATTATAATTATATAAGTAACAGCAGTGTTAATCTGACTGTGACGGCTATTCTCAACATACTTTGACAAGTCCCTCCAAGTGCATTCCGAGGCCCAACACTGAGTAACCACCTTATGACCTTTCAGTCAACAACTTTTCCCCATCCCCCAAAACTGCCACAAATGTTTACCTCTTAAGAATCACCCCAGATGAATGTAAGCTGGTACAGCCACTCTAGAAAACAGTATGGAGGTTCCTCAGAAGTTGAAAATAGAGCTACCCTATGATCCAGCAATTGCACTACTAGGGATTTACCCCAAAGATACAAATGTCATGATTCAAATGGGTACCTGCACCCTAATGTTTATAGTAACAACGTCCACAATAACTAAACTATGGAAAGAGCCCAGATGTCCATCAACAGATGAATGTATAAAGAAGATGTGGTATATTGGTGTATATATATGTGTGTGTGTGTGTGTGTGTGTGTGTGTGTGTGTATATATATATCCATCCATACACACAATGGACTACTACTCAGCCCTCAAAAAAAAATCAAATCTTGCCATTTGTAATGACATGGATAAAACTAGAGGATATTATGCTAAGTGAAATAAGTCAATCAGAGAAAGGCAGTTATTATATGATCTCACCCATATGTGGAATTTAGTAAGAAACAAAACAGAGGATCATAGGAGAAAAGAGGGGAAAAAAAGATGAAATCAGAGAGGGAGACAAATCATAAGAAACTCTTAATCATAGAAAACAAACTGAGGGTCCCTGGAGGGGAGGGAAGTGGGCAGATGGGGTAACTGTGTGATTAAGGACGGCATGTGATGTAATGAGCACTGGGTATAATAGAAGGTTGATAAAACACTGACCTCTACTTCTGCAACTAATAATACATTATGTGTTAATTGATTTTTTAAAATTTTAAAGTAAAAAAATAAAATAAAAAGAACCATCCCAGACATCTCTAGAAATACCTGCCCACCCTTTATTCCTCAAGCTGAAAAAAAAAAGATCTCTGTCAAACTCCTAGGCTCTGCACATACCTCTCACACATTATTTTGAAATGTTCTATGTATGTCTGTCTTTCTCTAAGACTACATTTAGCTTTGTTTTTCAGTACTTGGTAAGACTAGAAATTTAGCAAAGAATTTGTTGAAATACACTTAACTGGCTTGCCCAAGTATAACATCTGAGAAGCAGAAGAAGGAGGATTTTAACTTCAGGTCTTTTAAGGCTAGGCCCAGTGCTCTGTTATATCCAGAAAATAAACACATCTATCCTGTAGCAAATTATGTTGCATAGACACAATTTTGAAACAGAGGTTGGAGCAGAACTAGATCAAGTGCCTAACACATACCTGAAATTATTGTCATCTTGGAAGCAAATGACAAAATAATATTTTTAGGCTACTTCTAAACTATTGGTATCAATATGTGACAAATCTGTACCAATTTATAACAT
>NW_027554665.1:0-24949 GCF_053574225.1 Canis aureus | reverse complement strand
GATGAAAGATCTTAATGTGAGACAAGATTCCATCAAAATCCTAGATCAGAACACACAAACCCTTTTTGAACTTGGCCACAGTAACTTCTTGCAAGGTACATCCATGAAGGCAAGGGAAACAAAAGCAAAAATAAACTCTTGGTATGTAATCAGGATAAAAAGCTTCTTCACAGCAAAAGGAACAGTCAACAAGACTACAGGACAACCTACAGAATGGGAGAAGATATTTGCAAATGACCTATCAGATAAAGGGCTAGTTTCCAAGATCTATAAAGAACTTATTAAACTCAACACCAAAGAAACAAACAATCCATTCATGAAATGGGCAAAACACATGAAGAGAAATCTCACAGAGGAAGACATAGACATGGCCAACAAGCACATGAGAAAATGCTCTGCATCACTTGCCATCAGGGAAATACAAATCAAAACCACAATGAGATCCCACCTCACACCAGTGAGAATGGGGAAAATTAACAAGACAGGAAACAACAGATGTTGGAGAAGATGTGGAGAAAGGGGAACCCTCCTGCACTGTTGGTGGGAATGTGAACTGGTGCAGCCACTCTGGAAAACTCTGTGGAGGTACCTCAAAGAGTTAAAAATAGATCTGCCCTAAGACCCAGCAATTGCACTGCTGGGGATTTACCCCAAAGATACAGATGCAGTGAAATGCCAGGACCCCTGCACCCAAATGTTTATAGCAGCAAAGTCCACAATAGCCAAACTGTGGAAGGAGGCTCGGTGTCTATTGACAGAAGATGGATCAAGAAGCTGTGGTCTATGTATACCCTGGAATATTCCTCAGCCATTAGAAATGACAAATGTCCACCATTTGCTTCGATGTGGATGGACCTGGAGGGTATTATACTGAGTGAAATAAGTCAATCGGAGAAGGACAAACATATGGTCTCACTCATACGGGGAATATAAGAAATAGTGAAAGGGAATAAAGGGGAAAGGAGAGAAAATGAGTGAAAATTACAGTGAGGGTGACACAATATGAGAGACTCCTAACTCTGATAAATGAAGAAGGGTTAGTGGAAGCGGAAGTGGGCTGGGCTGGGGGTGACTGGGTGATGGGCACTGAGGGGGGCACTTGGCGGGATGAGCACTGGGTGATATGCTGTATGTTGGCAAATGGAACTCCAATAAAGATAAATAAATAATAAATAATAAATAATAAATAAATAAATAAATAAATAAATAAATAAGACTATGTCTTTGTTAGAATACTCTGGATGTATAAGTAAAAAAAAAATTAAAAACAGACTTTGTTCCTACTAAGACAGCCTACCATAGGTGTTACACCATTCTTATGGTAGTCTTCACTCAGTCTCCAGGAATTTGTCTCAAATACTATTTTTTATTTTTTTGTGTCCATAACTATATTTAATTTTTTATTTTATTTATGATAGGCACACAGTGAGAGAGAGAGAGGGGCAGAGACACAGGCAGAGGGAGAAGCAGGCTCCATGCACCAGGAGCACGACGTGGGATTCGATCCCGGGTCTCCAGGATCGTGCCCTGGGCCAAAGGCAGGCGCTAAACTGCTGCGCCACCCAGGGATCCCATGTGTCCATAACTATGAAGTGTTCCTACCAGTTAATGGCTCTTACCTGGCTTCTTTCCAGGTAAGAAGATAAATTGTTATTTATTTAAATCAATAAATTTATTTTAAAATAATTTTGTTTACTAAATTTATTTTTAAGGAAATGTTTATGTTTGTTATCCGATTTTTTTGCATAACAATTATCTACTAAAACACTAAATCATTCAACGGTGATGCCTGGGTGGCTCAGTGGTTTAGCACCTGCCTTTGGCTCAGGGCCTGACCCCGGGGTCCTGGGATTGAGTCCCCCATTGGGCTCCCTGTAGGGAACCTACTTCTCCCTCTGCCTGTGTCTCTGCCTCTGTCTCTGTGTCTCTCATGAATCAATAAATAAAATATATTTTAAAAAGCATTCCACAGTTACAGGACTAATCTTGATGCACAGCTGTCATCATCATCTCATAGCCTTGTTTAAATCTTTAAAGCTCCTCACTGCCTACAGAAGAAAACAAGTTTAACCAATTCCCCACATCATTTTTTCAATCAGTTTTACATCTGTGACCCTCTGACTCAGCTGAGCCTCCTGTTTCAGGACTTTAATGTATTCACATCCTTGTCTTTTTCTTGGTAGGTCCATTCCTATCTTTGCTACTGTCACCAATTGCGTATTTTAGCTGTCCTTTGATGACCAACTTCATTCCAATTTTTTTCATAGAGTCTTTTCAAACCTCTCAAAAAAAAAGCAAAGAAACAAAAACAAAAGCTTTATTCTTTTTTTAAATGCCCAGGACATTTTATCCATAACTCTCTGATGCATGGGCCCTCTTCTACCAAATGTTAGGGTTATTTATCCCATGAATTCTTTCTTTTGCTCAGTTGTATGCCCCTCTACGTTAGGGATCAGTGTCTAATCCATTTCTATAATCTCTGAATCATCAAGTAAAGTTATTCACATAGAATATGTATAACTATGTTCTGAAAAGGTAAAAATATATTTGGTTTTGATTCTTTTTAGAGGATGTTTCCATTTATTTTCATTCTGCCTGCCATAGTTAATATAAACAATTATGAATGTGAATCTTGGTTAAGATATTGAAACCACGGCAAACTGAAACATTTCAATATTTCCCTCATTTGTCAGTAAACAGGTTTATGATTTTCAATTCATTTTTTACTTATATATTTAAAAACCACTCGGAATAAAATATCGCAACCTTCACATAGCATTTGTTTCCTGATTGCCTACCGAAGTGATTGGAAAGGCACAAAAATATACGCATACAAGGGCACGTGTAATGCAGAGCAGAACAAAAAAAGATGTATCAACAGGGCTTCTGTCGTTGAAAACGGGATGCATGCGTGCACTGACCCAGCCGATCAGAGGTAGGGGGACCTTAATCACAGAGTCGGAGCCAAGGTGAAGCGCACATATTTGCCTGACAGGACCTCGTGGGGTTCGGAATCAGTGGCACACACGCAAAAACACCAGTTCAGGTTTATCTCTGCATTTGCACCATGAGTTGAAAGCTTCTCCTGATCACGGCTTGTCCTACCCTTACCCTCTGAAGCCAACAAAGTGTGCTGCAAAAAGCACGGGTCATTAAAAAGTGTCATATCATTCTACTCTTCTCTCTTAATGTAGAAACATCTTGAATGGCATTTAATGGACTCGCAATCACGTTTGCTCAGTGCCGGTGATTTCTTTTCTTCTCTTGGTTTATCCCCCGCCCCTTTTTGAAGAATTCGTGTATTACTTCAGAGAGAGGATGATATTAGATAGTATATTCAAAATCACTTTGGAAAAGAGTTGAAAATCTTGTCAAAATTGAAGAACAGGGATCCCTGGGTGGCGCAGCGGTTTGGCGCCTGCCTTTGGCCCAGGGCGCGATCCTGGAGACCCAGGATCGAATCCCACGTCGGGCTCCCGGTGCATGGAGCCTGCTTCTCCCTCCTCCTGTGTCTCTGCCTCTTTCTCTCTCTCTATGTCTATCATGAATAAATAAATAAATCTTTAAAAAAAAAAAAATTGAAGAACAATTTAATGTATTAATTTCTTTCTACATCGCACTCAACTATGTAGTTTGGTCTCAACTCTCAAAATAAGCATAAACGAGTATCACCCTGTACTTACTTTCTGTCTTATTATGTGTTTGGAAGTTCATTTATTCTCACATTTTGTATCAATGTATGCAGGTGCTGTTGAAACATAAGCTTGTCCTTTTAAAAGTAGTGAATCCCAAGGTCCCACTCTCAACTTACTTCTTCTAAAATATTCTATTTCCATCAATAAATAATGTGACACAAGATGTACTGTTACCAAGATCTCTTATCTCAGTAATTTCAAATGCCATTTAACTTGGGTAAGTTATTGTTAGATGTTCTCTCTCTCTGACTACTGACCTCCTCCTACCAGCTTCTTCTATTAAGTAGCTGCCAACTTTCTCTTCTCTATTGCTAAAAGTGCTTTTCCTACTGCTTGCTCAGCTCAGTGACCAAAAAATATTCTGAAAGATGACCTGTGCCATCTCACTCCACTTCTCTGCCTCCCTACTTCTCTCTCTGTCTCTCTCTCACACACACAAACACTACCTCATTCTCTACTCAAGAAATTATTTCTTGGATTTAATAAAGAGTTAATGTCAATTCAACCTTATGTCCCCTCCCACCCATCCCAATCCTATCCCATTGGAAGTCTGCAGTAATAAGTAGAATGTACTGAAAAAAGATATATCAACTCAAAAGCAGTAAGTGTACCCCTGCTAGAGAAAAATGAAAATATTCTCAAAACAGTTCAAATGTTTCTATTTATTCACACTAATTATTTAAATCTTTGTTAGTTTATAAAGAGATGATCTCAGTTAGGCAATATATTCATCAATCAAATCATTTTATTCCCAAACCAAATTATTTCCAAACAAGTAACCAATGGAATTTATTTCTAAAATTTATTTCTAAGAAACAGAGCATGTAGCAGCATTAAGCAAATCTTCCTAGTTTCTTACATTTGCATAATGACTTTCTAGGATCTAATCCCCAAATATGTTAACATCAGTCTCGAATTCCCGTTCTGTTAGGTGATACTCCTACATCTATATCCTGACACTGTTGCACAGTGATGTTCAGAATTCATGATCAGGCTTTGCTAAAACTGCCTGTATCTCTAACCGCTACCCCAAAGTTCTTATCAATATTTTTCCCTACTTGAAACTGTCTCCCCACTGAGGACATCGCTTCCCCTAAAGTCTTCTCAAGTGAAGGCTATTTCCTCCATTGCACGATTCCCACAAATGCCTGGATGGCAGAAGGCAGGAGGTGGGGAGAGGTGGGTGGGGTTGGGGGCATAGTTGTTCCTCTGGGGGCTCAGGAATTGTCACAAGACCTGCTAATCATTGCTGTGACCAGGCTCTCTCCCTCCTCCTTTCTAAAATTTCATGTTTTTTATAATAATCTTGAAGAATTACCCATCTGTATTGCACTCACTATATTCCTCCCTACTTATAAGCCTCTTATTACTCCTTTGTGTTTCCTCTTATTCCTTGAAGACTTACACCACAATTCTTATCAAAATCCTTCTTGATAATTTTATTATCTACATTGATGACTTTTGCCCTGGTGTCTCACTCAGTGACTCCATATCCTTCTCTCCAATGGATTTGGCTCTCAGCATGCTTCAGCTACTCACATAATCATGCCTATGTTTGTAATTACTAATTTCCACTGCCTTAAGAACCTAGGTCACCAATCACCAGCTCCTATCTTTCCAGCTTACTTCTTCTAGTACTCTAATTCCAAAAATGCCACAGACCCACTTGGACTTTTGGTCCATCATTTCTACTGCATTTTCAATGTTCTTTATGACCTCATCCTTGTGCCTTCCTTTTCTTTTTTTTTTAATTATTTATTTATTTATGATAGTCACACAGAGAGAGAGAGAGAGGCAGAGACACAGGCAGAGGGAGAAGCAGGCTCCATGCACCGGGAGCCCGACGCGGGATTCAATCCCAGGTCTCCAGGATCGCGCCCTGGGCCAAAGGCAGGCGCCAAACCACTGCGCCACTCAGGGATCCCTGTGCCTTCCTTTTCAATATTACTAGCTCAAATTCCATGAAAGGTTTAATTTCTTTCAGGCATGTACCCGTAACTCCATTATGCAATGCTCCCTTCAGAGCATTTGCTTGAATAATCACAATCCTAGTTTAAGACAAATTTCCTCCTCCTTGGGATCTGAACTCACAAAGTTTCATGCAGCTAAAGAAAAACACATACCATGTGAGTTCTGTGATCATTTGAGTCTCACCACAAGTAGGATTTTAATGGCACCAAATATATTTTTCCTATTCTGTTCATTCTTCTGCATCCCTGGAAAACTAGGCCAGACCTCTTCTCAAATTAATAATGCATCCTCATCCATCCTTACTGAGTCTATGACTTCTTATTCTTCTCCATTTCTCAGAGAAAAAAAACAAATAGAAAGAAATAAGAGATGTTCCATAAACTCCTGCCACCATATTTGCTCCCCCACTTTTAGGTTAGAAAGGGATTTGGGCATAAGATTGTCTTTTAAATTTTTGTTTTGAAAAAAAAATTTTGTTTTGTTTAAAAAATACCCATATGCAGAATGGATACTTATCTCTTATTTATATAAATCCAGTATCTAAAACTTACAGGTCAAGATTCCAGTGTAAGGGCTAAATAAATGAAAGACTTCATAAATGAAGGATCAGTGAGCTAAAAATTAAAACATGAGAGGTAAATATTTATTAAAGAAAGAATGCATGTCACTCTTATTTGCATTCTATCTAATTATTTATCCATAATAGAAATATCCTTTAAACTCCTGTTGTGTCTATGAAAGTACTGAGTAAATATTTGCTGGATGAATAAATGAATGCATTGATAGGGAGGCAGGAGGAGGAGTCTCTAAAACATAGCACAAAATTCCAGGAAACTTTTATTTGATTTTTTTAATTTGAATTCAATTTGCTGGAGTGTCTGTGTGGGCTCAGGTCATGATCTTGGGACCCTGGGATTGAGCCCGACATCAGGGATTCCTGCTCAAGCAAGGAGCCTGCTTCTCACTCTCTGCCTCTTCCCTCTGCTCATTCTCTCTCTCTCTCTCTCTCAGTAAATAAATAAATAAAATCTTAAAAA
Source organism: Canis aureus (assembly GCF_053574225.1). Classification (NCBI taxonomy): domain Eukaryota; kingdom Metazoa; phylum Chordata; class Mammalia; order Carnivora; family Canidae; genus Canis; species Canis aureus. The sequence continues at coordinate 18,246 of NW_027554665.1, read as the reverse complement.
TAAACAAATTAGAATTGCAACATCTAGTATAACACCCAATGCTCATCACATCCCATGCCCTCCTTAATCTCCATCACCCAGTTACCCTACCCTCCCCACCCACTTTCCTTCAGCAACCCTCAGTTTGTTTCCCAGAGTAAAGAGTCTCTCATCATTTGACCAGGAAACCTTTAATAAAATAGTTAAATAATCCTTTTTCTAAGAGAGCTATTCCAACACAAGATTATGAATTATTAGTAATTACTTCCCCAAATGAAGATGATTCTATCAGTGTTATCAATGGTACTACAGAATTTGCTGTATTAGATGAGATCTTTTTTCATTTAAAAATAGTTATAATAACCATTTTTCAGAATGATGTGCAAATATATTTTATCTTATAAGAAACTGGCCACTTATACAGTCAAAATATCTAAATATAATCTAATATAAAAACATTGTGTCATTCATTTTTCTCTTATATAAATGGTATATTTTTAAAAAGTGGGTATATAAAATATGTGGTTAGAATAATTCTTAAAGAAAAAACTGTGTCTTAGAACTAGAAGACAATATAGGAGAACACCTAGATAATCTTGGGTATGGTGATGCCTTTTTGATATAACACAAGACACAACCCATGAAAGAAATAATTGATAAGCTGAGCTTCATTAAAATTAAAAGCTTTTGCTCAATGAAATTCAATGTCAAGGGAATTAGAAGACAAGGTATAGACCAGGAGAAAATATTTGCAAAAAATATATCTGATAAAAGATGGTATCCAAAATATGAAAGAACTCATAAAACTATACAATTAGAAAAATAACCCAGTTAAATAATGGGCCAAAGACCTTAAAATATATATGGATATAAAACAAGCATATGAAAAATAGTCCACATGATATGCCCATAGAAAAATGCATAAGATATCACAACATACCTAATAGAATTCCTAAAATCTGGAACACTGGCAACACTAATTGCTGGTGAGGATGTGAAGCAATGGGAACATCATTTTTTTTTATCTATTCTTCTTCAGTAGGTAAATGGAAAAATAACTATGGTACATCCGACAAGGGAATTTTATTCAGTGCTAAGAGGAAATCAGCTTTCAAGCCATGAAAAGACATGGAGAGACCCTAAGTACATATTATGAAGTGAATGACGCCAGTTGAAAAGACTATAGACCACGTAATTATGACTAAATTATATTCTGGAAAAAGTAAAAATATGGAAATAGTAAAAATGTCAACGGTGGCAGAAGAAAGGATAAATGTACAGAGCACATGTTTAGGGCAGTGGAACGACTCTATATGATTTTAGAATGATGGATAAGTGTCATTATATGATTGTCTAAGCCCATGGAATGCACAACAGCAAGCACGAACCTCGAGGTTAATTCTGGACTCTGGGTGATTTTGATGTTCAATGTAGATTCATCGTTGGTAACAAATGCACTACCTAGTGAGTGATGCTGATAACGCAGGAGGCCACGTGTGTGTGGCAGTGGGCAACATGTGGAAAATCTCCATGATCCTCCCAGTCCTGCTGTGAAGCTTACATTACTCTAAAAAATAAAGTTTAAAAAAAGCATATATTTTTCAATTGCAGTTTAAGTCTGAAATGTTTTCATAATTTAAACCCAACACCGATCAACTTTTTTTCCATTAAAAGTTGAGATAAACAACAGTTCTTTAGTCAGAACACATTTTTATATTATAGACATGAGACCCAATCTCAGCAAATAAAAGGCACTTAGTTGAGATGATGATTCCAACCAGCCCCATCTGCCCCATTCATGGAATGAATTACTATGCTATAAAAATACATTTTTTCTATAGAAGACTTGTTTATTTCTTTAAACAGCAATTTTTAAAATTTGGGACTAGTTTCCAACCAGACATTAAGAATGAACATTCTCAATTTATCACCAGTTAACGTGAATGCATTACATTTAGAGAATATGTAATATCCTTATTATAGATGAGTTCTATGAAGATTGCTTCCAAAGGGAAAAACGTGTTGTAGATTCTTTATATTATCCTGTTACCAGTTTGATTCCTAGATTCAAAACGATGGATTATAAAATACATTACCACTTTTTAAAAAAAGTAACTAAGAAACTTAACTTTGATAAAATATTCAAAAGGAAATGCACTGTGCCCTTAAATCAGCATATATGTTTTGCCACTCTTGACAATGATGAACACATAGCACAGCTAAATAAAATATCATTTCCAGCAAATACCTGAATCATAGAACTCCCTATCGGATTTTCTTTCTCAGGGAGTAAAATTTAATAGTCAAAACTTTCCAAACAGAGCAAGGTGCTCTAAAAACAACTTTTTACAAATTTTACATGTACTACAGTTAGTTTTTTTATGCAGATTAATTAGTAGTATATTAAAGCTAACTGATACATGGATGACTACTGACAAACTATGATTTAAGGAATTGTGTCAGGGTAACCCCCCTAAGGAAGCAACTTGCTTTGGGTTTTTGTGAACAAGATCCAGGACTCTGGCAGAAAAAAAACCCACAAAGGCTGAAGGGGCTGCTGTTAATATTTCAAATGACCAGCATGTCTCCCAAAGGAGTGGAAGGATGGGAAGGGAAGAAAAATGACCAGGGTCCACAATCCCTTTGAATCACCTCTTTAAAACTGTTCCATTACATATCTGGTTTCAACGAGCTCTATGTCAGGTGAGGTGCAGAAAAACAGGAGAGAAATGGGGATGGGAGGAGAGCTAACAAAACTACCATAAAAGTAAAAGAGAAAGAAATACCATAGGATATCATCAAGGGGAGATGTCATCAAACATCAGCAGGCACGTCCGCCCACTGGATTCTGTTCAACAGCACACCTTTAAATACTAAGGTCACATGTTGGATGTGGGAGTGTAACAGGTCTCCTTCAAGGTAGGTCTCTGGGCCTGTCTTTATAGATGCATAAGCACATCCAAGGACACTGGATAATGAGATTTTCTTCTCTATTATCAGGCAATTTCAGTATCAAGTGATTTGCCTGTTTGATTATATTGATTTTGCATCTTAGCAGCAGGTAGAAAGAATCAATGTGAAAAGGTCAGCATGTCAAGGGAAGAACTGCAAATCTTAGACTAATCATTGTAGTAATGAAAAATACTCAAAGTCAGTGACACTGACAAACTAAAGCCAGTTGAGCTTTGTCTGCCCCATTTTTGTCCAGCCCAATGCATTTTAATTACTGACTTACCTTTGTACTACAATGCCAGCTGGAATCTTCTTAACAACTCTATGTATCTTGTTCTACTTCATAACTAACATTTTGTTTTTTAATCTTGTGTTTTGTAGGTGCACAAATTACATTAGTGTACACGTGCATTTGGAGAGTTCTTTTTATGAAATTATCACTATTTGTTCTTTTAGGTTTGACTCTATTGAATGCAAGGCTACATTCGTTAAAAGGTCCATAGTTTGGGGCAAAATATGAACCATCCTAGCTATAAATCCCCAAAAGCCCCTCTCATTATCCTGATGAAGAATGTGAATATGTATCAGTCAAGGTCCAAGCAGAGCAGATGGCATATTCAAAAGATTAACTGAAAGAAACGTAACTAAGGGGCTATTAAGGGAATAACCGAGGTCAAGTTAAATACCACGTTTCCAGCAAAAACAAGAAACCCCACCACCTACCCTTAGGCCCAAAGTACATGGAAAGGGCAAAGCAGGATGGCGGTCTAGCCAAACGGAAGCTAGACCCGTGTGAGAGCAGCCTTTGCACAGAATCTGAGGCCAAAGGGTGAGAATGCTTCCTTCCATGAAGAAAGGGAACAAATGCTTTAGCCTCTCAGCTGCCATGCTTGGACTCCCTTCCCCCAAAACCCAATAGGAAGCCAGGCAGCAAGGGAGTGTGGGTAACACAGGTTGAGGGATCTCCTCAGACATGGAGCAGAGAGGAAACATGCAGCGCATGACTTTGATACAGCAAATGCAAGTGATAAAAAGAGGGGAAAACGTCATGTTGAATTATTTTCAAGAGATTAAAAAATAATAGGTAAACTTTCATTTCCCTGGTAAGATGGACTACCTCATAGCAAACTATATAACATCCTCTCAAAACGAAGCAAAAAACTAAGGAAAAAACTAGAAATTATTCAAACAAGCAGACAATGAAAATCAACCATCTATTTAAAGGCAATGAAAAATTCTCAAGTAAGTGTGTGCTTGAAAGGTGATTATGGCAGGAGAAGAGATGCTCACAGGGGAGGACTTGGTGCCACACGCCACTCTTCATGACAAGCAAACATCCATTTCTAAGATGAGCGGGAATAGCTGAGAAGCTGAGCAGGATGGCTACTAAGGGATGGAGACCATAAATGGAGTTTCTCCACATTTCTGAAGACTGGTAGGTGCAACCCAGACGCCAAGGATGCTAAACCCGCCATGCCTGAGTAACAAGATCTCCCTGCAAGTGAGACTTGGGCAAGGGAGCACCGCTGCCTCCTCCAGGAGCCCAGCGACCCCGAGGCCACACAGGCTGGAGGGCTGGGGTCCTGCAGCAGTGGGCAGCTCCAGCACCAGGATGGCACACAGGGCTTGCCACTGAGTAGGGCCCCTTACAAATTCCCAAGAATTTCATGTAGGACTTCTGAAAACAAGTAACCACGGGAGTAAGGGAGAAGCAGAAATACACCGGGTCTTAAAAGCACTAAAACTCAGCCTTGATCGAGCTTGACCTGACTTGTATTAAGGTGATACATCCATATGCTGACTACAGGCTGAAGATAATGTATCATTTGGAGCTCTGAGAGTTTTTCATATTAATTAAGACTCCGACTTCATAAGATGTTAACAGACACGGCAAGAGATACAGCTAAAAGCAAAAAACAGCAGTAGAAGTAGACTCAGTGCTGATTCAGACATTGGAATTATCAGACACAAATGCCAAAATAACGACAACTAAGGTGCTCAGGAAAGAGCTGGTAATATATTAAATTTCACCAGAGAACTAGAGGCTATGAAAATGGTCTAATGTAAACTCTAGACATAAAAAATACAGTAATGAAATTATGAACTCAAAGGTCCTATTAAACATAATATTGGCAAATGTCAGCCTATGGTCCAAATGCAGAATACTTGATAATGGATTTTGTATTGGAACAGGTCATAGCCGCGTGGTTACATAATGTGTCTGACTCTCTGTGTATTAGGATGCCCAGTTTTCTAACCTGTGTGTCCTACAAAGCATAAGATATTTCCTATCTAGTCTTTTACAAAAAAAGAAAAAAAGTCACTCATCCATGTTTTAGGTAAAGAAGAATGGAGGATTGGAATAAAGTTCAGGAGAAAATATCCAGACTAGAGCACCAGAAGAGTTTTTACAAGTGAACAAAGAGAAGGAAGAAAAAGATAAAATGTGTGTATATGGAATAAAGTCTAATTTATGTGATTGCAAACGACGAAACACAGAAGAGAAAAGGTGATGTTAACATAATACATGAAGAAATAATGGCTGAGATTTTCTAAAAATGATAAAATGCATCATCTATAGATTCAAGAATGATAGATCCCAGGCAGTTAAACACAAACAAGCAAACTAGCATAAGACATCTGAATCTGAGCATATTAAAATATAAGTTAAAAAGAAATTAGAAACTGAAAAGCAGCCAGGGGTGGGAGCATTAAGAGAAGTTTAGCCTTCATGGAGTAACAATAAAATCAACAGTTAACTATTATCATCTTAAGTGATGAAAGCCAGAAGAGAATGGAATAAGCTTTAAATTCCAGAAAGAACATGACTGCCAAACAGAACTCTATATCTGTATCTTTTGGACTGAAGAATAGAAATAAATATCTCGAACCAAAATAAAACGGAGTGAATTCATCAGCAGCACACTCTCATTTGAAAGAATTACTAAAATTACTTTTTCCAGGACAAAAATACAATAACAGAGAGAAACACTAAAATCATTAAGGTATAGAGTAATGGAAAGAAAAACTGTGTGGGCAAATGTAAGTAAATTATGACCCTAAAAGCAGAAACAATAGCTCATGGAGTATAAAATGCACATAAAATTAAAATACATGAACTACATAGAGCCTATGATCCAGAACTCCATCCCTAAAGGTCCGTGCATAGGGCATTTACACACACAGCCAAAAAGACAGGGATAATCAGGTTTATTAAAATAATAATTTTTTCTAATAATTGAAAACAAGGTAAATGCACCTTCAGAGAACTGCTTCTAATTACAGGTAAGATGTCCAGAACAGCAAGAGACCATCATTGCCCTTTAAGAGCGAGAAGGAGTCAAACTGTAAAAGCCTTTGTGTTTTTAAGCCCATTTTAGAGGCAAAGGTCTCAGGAAGGCTCAAGGTGTCAACTGACATGAAGACAGACGTTTCCCAGGGCAGAGGGGCTGGGACTGGGGAGAAGGGCTGGTCACTGTGAGCACCCTCCTCTGGGGATGGAGACGAGGGCAGGTTCACAGGAGTATTCAGAGGAGGGAGGGCAGGTCACAGGAGCACCCTCCCCTGGGGATGGAGAGGAGGACTGGGTCACGGGAGCACCCTCCCCCAGGGATGGAGAGGAGGGCCAGTCACATGAGTACCCTCCCACCCGCCAGGCCCTCCCGGGGCCCTGTGCTGTGTCCTGCCCCTGGAGCATCCTGGTGTGGAGGCGGCGGGCTGGCTAGTCCGGGGCGCCAGGCTGATGGACCCCCGGGGACCCTCCCCCGCAGAGCGTGAGGGGTCCAGGGCCACCCCGAAGCCTGGCTGTGTCCTGCTTCCCACAGGAAGGGAGACACAGGCCTAGGCGAGGCACTGTTGGGCCGGAGCCAGTAGCCGAAGCCTTCATGCAGAGCAGGGGGACCAGGAGGAGGTGGGAGCCCCCGACCCCCGGACATCACAGCACCCCCTCGCCTGCACCCTGAGCTGCCCACACTGTGCTCTCCGGGCGCTGGGCCTGGCTGCACCACCGGCCTGGCCACAGGGGGACCTGGCCCCGAGGTGCAGCGGCCTGGCTCCCAACTTTCTGGACGCTGCTGAGCAGGGACATATCTGGGTGTGAAGTGTCCTTTTTGCATCTATGTGATCACAGTTCATCGGACACATCGATGGGTGGAAGGAGCTGCTCAAAGGGGTCTTTTTTTTTAATTTTTATTTATTTATGATAGTCACAGAGAGAGAGAGAGAGGCAGAGACATAGGCAGAGGGAGAAGCAGGCTCCATGCACCGGGAGCCCGATGTGGGATTCGATCCTGGGTCTCCAGAATCACGCCCTGGGCCAAAGGCAGGCGCCAAACCGCTGCCCCACCCAGGGATCCTCAAAGGGGTCTTAAGGCCTGCAGGACAGGAGGTGTGTCCAGAGTGGGTTTAAAGGCTCGAGTCAGAGCATCTCCGTAATCCCCTATAAAGGCAGCAGGATTATGTCCTTGCTTTTCTTTTGGTTGCTGCGCTCTCAGATTGCAGAGAATGTCCATAACGAAAGTTTGTTCTTAAGTAAATTCATTCTAACGAGACCCAGAAATCCCGTGCGACTCCCTTTGAAAGGCTGCGGTACGGGGCACGTGTTCGTGTGAGTGGCTCAACCTTCAGAGACTGTCCCCCGTGACCGAGTCCCCATCGTGCCTGCTTCTGCAGCATTCTCCTTGTTACAACCCCATCACTGAGCACTTCTGAACACCAGGTGCCACCCTAGTTAAGTCTCAAATAGACAAATCGCTCATCTTGTATGTACTGGTAACTTTTGTCAAAGCCTTGTCGGGGTGGCTTTATGTCCTGTTTCACAAGTACATGAAGCTCCTTCTCTTTTTCCTTCCAACCTGGAAAGATCCACTTGGCATTCACTGCCCAGGAGGCAGAAATGCAGGTCTCTCTGTGCTGTCTACTTACTTGCACTTTTTTTTAAATAATAAATTTATTTTTATTGGTGTTCAATTTGCCAACATATAGAATAACACCCAGTGCTCATCCCGTCAAGTGCCCCCCTCAGTGCCCGTCACCCATTCACCCCCACCCCCCGCCCTCCTCCCCTTCCACCACCCCTAGTTCGTTTCCCAGAGTTAGGAGTCTCTCATGTTCTGTCTCCCTTTCTGATATTTCCTACCCATTTCTTCTCCCTTCCCTTCTATTCCCTTTCACTATTATTTATATTCCCCAAATGAATGAGAACATAAAATGTTTGTCCTTCTCCGCTTGACTCATTTCACTTAGCATAATACCCTCCAGTTCCATCCACATCGAAGCAAATGGTGGGTATTTGTCATTTCTTATGGCTGAGTAATATTCGATTGTATACATAAACCACATCTTCTTTATCCATTCATCTTTCGATGGACACCAAGACTCCTTCCACAGTTTGGCTGTTGTGGACATTGCTGCTAGAAACATCCAACAGCGCAGGCCCCAGGAGCACTAGGCGACTGGGACACAGCCCAGGATCCGGCCTCCCCCCGGGACAGGCAGAGGCCAGGAGGGCCCAGGACAGCTAGGACCCTCCTGCCTGGAGCTGAGCAGATCAGCGGACCCACCCCCGAGCATCCAGGCCCCTGCAGCAGACAGAGAGCTCCGGAGTTACTGCGGGAGCTGAATCCAGGGCTCCAGACCTGGCCCTGCCACTGTGGTTGTTCCTCCTGGGGTCTCACGGGGTAAACAACCCCCACTGAGCCCTGCACCAGGCAGGGGCAGAGCAGCTCCCCCAAGTGCTAACACCTGAAAATCACAACAGGCCCCTCCCCCAGAAGACCAGCTAGACAGACAAGTTCCAGGGGAATTTAAGGGACTTAAAGTATACAGAATCAGAAGATACTCCCCCGTGTTTTTTTTTTTTATTTTTGATTTCTGTTTGCTTCCCCCACCTTTTTTCCCTTTCTTTCTTTTTCTTTCTCTTTTTCTTCTCTTTTTTTCTTCCTTATTTCTTTTTCTCTTTTCTTTCCTTCTTTCTCTCCTCTCTTTTTCTCCTTTTCCCAATACAACTTGTTTTTGGCCACTCTGCACTGAGCAAAATGACTAGAAGGAAAACCTCACTTCAGAAGAAAGAATCAGAAACAGTCCTCTCTCCCACAGAGTTACAAAATCTGGATTACAATTCGATGCCACAAAGCCAATTCAGAAGCACTATTACACAGCTACTGGTGGCCCTAGAATAAAGCATAAAGGACTCAAGAGACTTCATGACTGCAGAATTTAGAGCTAATCAGGCAGAAATTAAAAATCAATAGAATGAGATGCAATCCAAACTAGAAGTCCTCATGACGAGGGTTATCGAGGTGGAAGACTAGTGGGTGACATAGAAGACAAGTTGATGGCAAAGAGGGAAACTGAGGAAAAAAGAGACAAACAATTAAAAGACCATGAGGAAAGATTAAGGGAAATAAACGACAGCCTGAGGAAGAAAAACCTACGTTTAATTGGGGTTCCCGAGGGTGCTGAAAAGGACAGAGGGCCAGAATATGTATTTGAACAAATCCTAGCTGAAAACTTTCCTAATCTGGGAAGGGAAACAGGCATTCAGATGAAGGAAATAGAGAGATCCCCCCCTAAAATCAATAAAAACCTTTCAACACCTTGACGTCTAACAGTTAAGCTTGCAAATTCCAAAGATAAAGGGAAGATCTTTAAAGCAGCAAGAGACAAGAAATCCCTGACTTTTATGGGGAGGAGTATTAGGGTAACAGCAGACCTCTCCACAGAGACCTGGCAGGCCAGAAAGGGCTGGCAGGATATATTCAGGGTCCTAAATGAGAAGACCATGTAACCAAGAATACTTTATCCAGCAAGGCTCTCATTCAAAATGGAAGGAGAGATAAAGAGCTTCCAAGACAGGCAGGAACTGAAAGAATATGTGACATCCAAACAGCTCTGCAAGAAATTTTAAGGGGGAACTCTTAAAATTACCCTTTAAGAAGAAGTTCAGTGGAACAATCCACAAAACAAGGACTGAATGGATATCATGATGACACTAAACTCCTATCTGTCAATAGTAACTCTGAATGTGAACGGGCTTAATGACCCCATCAAAAGGCGCAGGGTTTCAGACTGGATAAAAAAGCAGGACCCATCTATTTGCTGTCCACAAGAGACTCATTTTAGACAGAAGGACACCTACAGCCTGAAAATAAAAGGTTGGAGAACCATTTACCATTCAAATGGTCCTCAAAAAAAAAAAAAAAGTCCTCAAAAGAAAGCAGGGGTAGCGGTCCTTATATCAGATAAACTGAACTTTACCCCAAAGACTGTAGTGAGAGATGAAGAGGGACACTATATCATACTTAAACGATCTATCCAAGAAGAGGACTTAACAATTATCAATATATATGACCTGAATGTGGGAGATGACAAATATATCAATGAATTAATAACCAAAATTAAGACATATTTAGATGATAATACACTTATACTTGGTGACTTCGATTTAAGGCTTTCTGCACTGGATAGGTCTTCTAAGCACAACATCTGCAAAGAAACAAGAGCTTTAAATGATACACTGGACCAGATGGACTTCAGGTATCTACAGAACTTTACATCCAAACTCAACTGAATACACATTCTTCTCAAGTGCACATGGAACTTTCTCCAGAATAGACCACATACTGGGTCACAAATCGGGTCTGAACCGATACCAAAAGATTTGGATCTTCCCCTGCATATTCTCAGACCATAATGCCTTGAAATTAGAACTAAATCACAAGAATAAGTTTGGAAGGACCTCAAACACGTGGAGGTTAAGGACCATCCTGCTAAAAGATGAAAGGGTCAACCAGGAAATGAAGGAAGAATTAAAAAGATTCATGGAAACTAATGAGAATGAAGGTACAACCATTCAAAATCGATGGGATGCAGCAAAAGCAGTCCTAAGGGGGAAATACATCGCAATACAAGCATCCATTCAAAAACTGGAAAGAACTCAAGTAAAAAAGCTAACCTTACACCTAAAGGAGCTAGAGAAAAAACAGCAAAAGTGAATATTTGAATTTTGGATTTCATGATGAAGAATCACCTTAGCTTAAATATAATAGAAGATTCACACCAGAACAGATGGACAGATTTGAATACATAAATATGTATTAAACCTATTTTGTATCAAAACATGCATATTTTAATATACACTGGTGTAAAAGACTGAACATATTTAAATCAAAATATTTTAGTAGATATTTTAATTGTTTATATATGATATAAACAATTAAATTTATATATATATATAAACAATATCCCTATCCATTTTTATATTTTACATATTAACTACAATGGCCATGGCTTACCTATATAATAAATTTTTTTTTTTTAATTTGAGTCCTTTTTGAAAGTGTTGCTGATGGCTAAGAATGAGGTCAGGCTACAGTATTTGATAACTAAGCCAAATTAAAATTTCATTTCATATTTTAAGTAGCATATACACAAAAAACAAATTCAATAAAAAATGAATCAATAAAAGTAATATTAATTTTCATTTTTTAAATGAACATAATGCGTTTTAAGACAGATTTTATCCTCCATATTAAAATTTTTAAAATATATAAAGCTAAGTGTAACATTATCAAATCTACTATATCATATTCCATTAGTTCATGTCCTTTTCTTCACTTGATGCATTGGATGGGAAACACTCAGAAAAAATATCACTCTAAGTATTCATAATTTCTATATTTAACCAAGCTTATTTATGCATGCATATATATATATATACATATGTATGTATGTGTCTGTTTCAAGATGTTTTAGAGGGAGCGCAGGTTTCCTCCCTTTCCTGTCAGAGAAGCACACACCTAACAAAAAGGAAGGAGGATGAGGGACTCATTTATGGACAGTTCTGCATTATACATAAAAATAACTTATATTAAGTTTTTGGCATGTGAGTCCAGAATAATAATGCTGGATTGTTATATAATCAAAAATGTTAACTTTATGGATGAGCGAGTTGTGATGCCAAGGCCCATATATGCATATATTCTTAAAAAGAGTATAACTACAAAATTTATATTTAGAAATATAAAACTTATAATAGAGAACTTACAAAATCTACACTTCCTAAGTTTAATATATTAAAATTTCCTTTTATTGGCATTGTTGTCTTTTTTTTTTAATGATAGTCCCACAGAGAGAGAGAGAGAGAGGCAGAGACATAGGCAGAGGGAGAAGCAGGCTCCATGCACCGGGAGCCCGACGTGGGATTCGATCCCGGGTCTCCAGGATCGCGCCCTGGGCCAAAGGCAGGCGCTAAACCGCTGCGCCACCCAGGGATCCCTTGGCATTGTTGTCTAACTGAACTTTCCAATGTGCAAGTGTTATAGAATAACAAAGTTTAATCGATATTATCTAAAATTCATGTGCAGCTTTTACTGATATTTTGGCAAATATAGCACTGGATAACATCAGGAAAGTAGTAAAGTTTTATGCTTTTGTTCCCAAAAATTAGCAAAAGAGTAAAAACAATCTATAAAAGTTGAATCCGTTGAATATTTTCATCACTCAACACCTACTCACATGGAAATGTGACTGTAGAATAAGGAGAGAATATTTAAAAATTGCTACCTCTAAATTAGTTAGGTATAAAATGAATTACTATTGCTCATTGCATTCATATAAGTGTCCCCAAATATAGGTACCTCAGAAAAGTTTTGAGGCCTCTGATACAACATAATGGAATACTTCTAATTTTTAAATGCAGATTTACCGTTAAATGTGAAAACAATATATAACATGATTTGTACTCTGTTGACAATTTACTATTGTTTAAAGTGTTTAATTTTGGGGCGCCTGGGTGGTGTAGCCAGTTAAGCATCCAGCTCTTGGTCTTGGCTCAGGTAGTGATCTCATGGTCCTGAGATCCGCCCCCGTCACTTCATGTTCAGGTAGGGGTGTGCTTGAAATTCTCTCTCGCTCTCCCTCTGGCCCTCCTGCTCATGCTCGCTCTCTCTCTACAACAAAAAAAATAAGTCTTAGGAAAAATGTTTACTTCTATGAACACACGGAGTTGATGGATGCCTCCCTCCGTGACAGCTTGCCAGCCCGGTTCTGCCGAACATGAAGACGTGGTTGGCCCATCGATACATGCACTTCCACATCGCATAATTCTTTGTTTACTTGAAATTTCTACACTGCTGACTTTACAGTGGTATTTTCCATTATTAAATGGTAGTTTGGGAACCCATACCGCAAATGAGTGTGCACTGTTTGCAAGGTTGCGATTCTGAATGTTTAGAGTACATGCACGCACACTTCTAGTCAGAGTTGGTCGTAGAACAAGGGTTCTGAAACTTCAGTTTGCATGACAATCTCATGGGGGCCTTGAAAATTCCTGGGCCCTACTACCTCAGTTTCTGAACTCCCTGGAGTGTGTTTAAGATTTGCTCTTCTAGGGGATTCCTGGGTGGCTCAGCGGTTTGGCACCTGCCTTTGGCCCAGGGCGCCATCCTGGAGTCCTGGGATCGAGTCCGGGTCAGGCTCCCGGCATGGAGCATGCTTATCCCTCTGACTGTGTCTCTGACTCTCTCCCTCTCTCTCTCTCTGCCTATAAAAAGTCTAAAAAAAAAAGATTTGCTCATCTAACAATATTCCACCTGATGCTGGTGCTGTTAGTTTTGTGGTCCACATTTTGAGAACCAGTGATTTACAGGGAAAAATATTGGACAGTAGCTGGAGGGTCACAAAGTCTGTTTGATCCATATTGTTTGTTGCTTCAGGAGAATTTTTAAAAATTCACATTTAAAAATTACTTATTCTGATAGGACATTGAAAAAATATGGTTGCTCTTTTTTGCTTATTGATAGATAAATTCGGAAGTGGGATGACAACTAGACCAGCATTTTGCACACTGGAAAATGATTTTCTTTTCATATAGTCATTCCCTTGGCAAGTATTTATTCATCAGAATACCATTAAAATTGTCGTTGGAGTCTCTGGTGGATTAAAACAGCCTGACTTAATTTCACACGCATGCATGCACACATTTTATATAGGAAAACAAATACTTTGACGTGCCTAGGTTGGAGAAAAAGTTGTGAAATATTGCCTGTGTGCCTGGCTTTTGAATTGCTGTGAATTTCTGGTCAGTTTTCAATGACATGACTCACATAGTATCTTGGTAAACATTAAGTGGCTAAGACAAATGACCTCTCTCCAGTGAAGCTCCTGAAAGATGATGAAGATTACAACTTCTCATGATTGAAACTGGTTGAAAATTATTGCCTTCCACTGAGGGAAAATCCCAACCTATTCTTTTTGATCTGTGCACATTCTATGAAAAAAAAATGGCAAGAACAGGGATGAATTTTTTTTCCTTCAGTGTGTACCAAATTTAGAAATCGGACATTTTCAAATTTTAAAAATTTCTAAATCTGTAGTACCTTTTGAAATATTAATGGGTATTAAGTCTTGAAACAAGATAGTTTCAATGTATGTATTGTTAGCTCTTGCAGATTAAGTGATAGACTTGACGGCCTTTGCACTTTTCCTCTAGGCTTTATTATATGATATTGAGAAAAATTAAAATCAGTACCTAAGAATTAAACATTATACATTTATAGAAGTATATTTGAGGCAACAAGTGCCTATTAAAATATTACCTTATGTTCTGTTCACAACTAGAAAGTCGTAACAGTGTTGGAGTCAATCTTTCACTTTATGGATTTGTAAACTCTAAATAGAATTAGGCATAAGGTATTAAATGATGCTGAGCAAAGCAGTAGGGAAAAGTCAATTAAATGAAGTGGGGAAATCATCCAAGTTACAAGGTAGACTTGCTCCATAGCTATCTTCTCTCATTTATTATAATGAGGCCAAGTGGATGATATCAAACAGCTAAAAGAATATATGCAACAACATGAAATGTTCTAATAACAGTAAATATAATTTTTGAATACTTTTGCATACTTTGATAACCTTCGAGACCGATTTTTAACTTTAAAATGGAAATTAAAGTTTGTGAGACATAAAACAAAATTTTAACGTGGCATGTATGTAAAAAAGCTATAAAATGAATATCAACTCGGATTTAACTTTCATGCTTTTCAAATAACATAGGAATAGAAAAATAACAGCAAACAAAAATTAAATTGAGAGACCAGGTCATTAATATCTACACTTCTTGCCACCTCTTCTCTCCACCAAATATCTTGGTTTCTTGCTTTAGGGAAATTTAAATCCAAAGTCTACAAGCCATCAAAGTTATAAGGCCAGGTATACAAAGGTAGCATGCCCTGGGGTCTTGACTTTTTTTATGTTAATAGATCTTATTTTGAAGTAGATAATAGATTGTTTTTAAATTTAGCTATCTAACGATTTGGATGATTTTTGGGTAAGTGTAACTACTTATCTCACAGTTTTAAACAGGGATAAGAATTTTAAACCTGGCTATATTGAGAGAGCATGGACTCCTGAGAGTGACCCCGTAAAACATCTGTTAGGAATCCTCTTGTAGGGTCAATGGCAGGTCTTATCTCGAAGCTAAGGAAAAACAAAACAAAACAGAATTCAAATTCTTGATTTTGTTAACATCAGGTTAACATTCTGTTAACATCCCAACTAACATAAAATAATTCCTTGAGTAGAAATAGAATAGAATTGACTTCCCTTTTCTCAAATCAGGCAGCCCTAGCAGTGAATTAAAACCATGGTAGTCAGACTGTCCTTAAACACACAACTGTTAATATGCCGTGAAAGACATTGCATCCTGTGTCATTTCCAATGCTCTGTAACAAATTACCTGGAACTTAGTGGTATAAAACAATACAGATGTATTAGTTGCATGTCTAGAAGAAAAAGTCTGAAATGGTTTTGTAAGGTTAAAATCAAGGACTGTGTTTTATCCGGATGCTGTAGGGAAGATTCTGTCCCTTGCCTTTTCCTGGTTCCGGAGGCTGCCCTCCGTCCTTGGTGTGTGCACCTGCCCCCCTGTCCTCAGCCGTGTAGCCACATCCTCCTTCACTCTGACCTTCCTGCTTCCCTCTTACACTGGTTCTTCTGATCATATTGGGTTTCCTGGAAAATCCGGGACAATCTTCCCATCTCAGAATCCTTAACTGAATCACTTCTGCAGAAGCCTGTTTGCATGGCAATATGATATGTTCCAAGGGTTACAATGTGGGCATCTTTCAGGGGCCAATATTTCTCTTACCCGAGACAGGAGCACAGTTTTTATGTAATAATAATGTGTAGTTTCTGTGGAGTGTCAAATGGTGTTCCCCCTGAAGGTATGCCCACGTCATATTTCTGGAAACAGGACACGTCTGTCACCTTATTTGGAAGAAAGGATCTTTGCAGATGTTAGGTCAAAGATCTTGAGAAGAAGCTCCTTAAACCCTCCCCTGTCCTTGAAATGTGCCTGCAAACTACTATTCTCATGCCGGCAGCCCTTTTGGGGATGCAGTCTGATGAGAGTGAGGTGTTCTTGAGACAATTAAGATGTTGTTGAGAGCAAATAACTAAACCAAGTTAAGTCCTCTGTATAAACTTTTTTTAAATATGCACAGAGCCTGATGTGGGGCTCGATCTCACAACCCTGAGATCATGACCTGACGTGAAATCAGGAGTCTAATGCTTCACGGACTGAGCCACCCAGGAACCCCTAAACTGTTAAGTCCCAGTGCGTGGGTGGGTGTGAGAATCTCCTTGTCTTGGGGCCACTTAGGATAAGCCTCATATTCCCTTGTTTATTAAAACAGCCACCTGCCAATCTGGAATCCTCTGTTGCTTTCTCTGGGATCTCCAAGCCCCCTGTGTGTGGGGGCCACATTCAGATTTCACCTGGGGAGCCCTCAAGGTTGCAAACCAACAATACAGCCCGTCACAGGAAAATGACATAGTCTCTAAATGTGAAAATGTCTGAAAGGCATATTTCGAGTTCTAGAAATTTTTCAAACAAAGATTAAAAATAACTTTAATAATCATAGTATTCATATGTACATTTGAATATACATTTATACATTTATAATCTGTACATTTATAATCTTAAAGATTTTCATATTTTTAAGAAAGATCTTATTTATTTATTCATGAGAGACCCAGACAGACAGGCAGAGACACAGGCAGAGGGAGAAGCAGGCTCCATGTAGGGAGCCCAATGTGGGACTCGATCCCGTTACCCTGGGGTCATGCCCTGAGCCAAAGGCAGATGCTGAACCCCTGAGCCACCCAGGTGCCCAGATTTTAGTATGTTAAGACACATCTTTAAAGACTGTGTAGAGGTGTCGCCTGGCTGGCACAGCTGGTTAAGCATCCAAGTCTTGGTTTTAGCTCAAGTCCTGATCTCAGGGTCTTGGGATCAAGCCTCACATTGGGCTCTGTACTAAGTGTAGAGTCTGCTTGAGATTCTCTGTCTCCTGCTCATTCTCTCTCTAAAATAGATAAATCTTTAAAAAACTGTATAGAAATATCATACCTAGAGATATACCCAAGAGGGGTTACTTGTTTGTGATAATTGAAAGATAAATACGTATCTCTGCTATGAACTCTTGTTTCAGGAGTTGAGTAAAATTTTACAGAATTGAAAAATGATGAATTAAGCAAAACAAACCTATAAATCCCTTTCCTTCATACTGGTGGACTAAAAATGGTTTGTATGAAAAAGAAAAGATTGTATATAACATTGTTACTCTGGGTACCAAATATAAACTTGTAAATAAATTCACAATATGATGAGTCTTTAAGAGGATAGTTGATAGAGTGAGTCATTCATTATTGGTGCCATTATTTACATTTTTCATTTCCTACAAGTTTTCTTGGCGAGATGCTAGATAGAAAAATATATTTCATTTTTTTATTGGTGTTCAATTTACAAAAATACAGAATAACCCCCAGTGCCCATCACCCAATCACTCCCACCCCCCGCCCTCCTCCCCTTCTACCACCCTTAGTTCGTTTCCCAGAGTTAGCAGTCTTTACGTTGTCTCCCTTTCTCATATTTCCCACACATTTCTTCTCCCTTCCCTTATATTCCCTTTCACTATTATTTATATTCCCCACATGAATGAGAACATATGTTTGTCCTTCTCCGACTGACTTACTTCACTCAGCATAATACCCTCCAGTTCCATCCACGTTGAAGCAAATGGTGGGTATTTGTCATTTCTAATAGCTGAGTAATATTCCATTGTATACATAAACCACATCTTCTTTATCCACTCATCTTTTGATGGACACCGAGGCTCCTTCCACAGTTTGGCTATCGTGGCCATTGCTGCTATAAACATCGGGGTGCAGGTGTCCCGGGGTTTCATTGCATCGGTATCTTTGGGGTAAACCCCCAACAGTGCAATTGCTGGGTCATAGGGCAGATCTATTTTT
>NW_027554664.1:0-19569 GCF_053574225.1 Canis aureus | reverse complement strand
TACGATTCAATTTGATTCGATTATTTTCGATTCGATTAGATTCAATTTGATTCGTTTTTTTCGAATCGATTCAATTCTTTTCGATTCCACTCCTTTCGACTTGATTTATTTGGATTCTATTCTTTTCGACTCGATTAGATTCTATTCTTTTCAATTCGATTCGATTCTTTTTGATTCGTTTCTTTTCGATTCTATTCGAATATTTTCATTTCGATTAGATTCTTTTCGATTCAATTCGATTCTATTCGAAACTCTTAGATTCAATTCTTTTTGATTCGATTCGATTTGATTGTTTTCGATTCGATTCAATTCAATTCTTTTCGATTCGATTCAATTCTTTTCATTTTTTTCCATTCGATTCTTTTTATTTGATGTTTCGATTATTTTCGATTCGATTTGATTCGATTCTTTTCCATTCGATTCGATATTTTCGATTCGATTCAATTCTTTTTTATTAGATTTCTTCGATTCTTTTCGATTCATTTCGATTCGATAGTTTTTGGTTCGTTTCTTTTTGATTCGATTCGATTAGAATCTTATGATTCAAGTCTTTTTGATTCGAATTCCTTTCTTTACAAACGATTCGATTCGATTAGATTCTTTTCGATTCGATTCGATTCTTTTCCATTTGATTCGATATTTTCGATTCGATTCGACTCTTTATTAGATTTTTTCGATTCTTTCCTATTCGATTTGATTCGATTCTTTTCAATTTGATTTGATTCTTTTCTATTCGATACAATTCGATTTGATCCTTTTTGATTCGATTCTTTTCAATTCGATTCGATTCGATTCTTATATTCGATTCGATTTGATCTTTTTTCGATTCAATTCGATTCTCTCCGATTCGATTCGATTTTTTTCGATAGTTTTTTCCATTCGATAGTTTTCTATTCGTTTCTTTTCTATTCGATTCTATTCTTTTCGATTCGATTCGATTCGAATCTTTCTATTCGAGTGTTTTTGATTTGAATTCCTTTCTTTTCGAATCGATTCGATTTGATTCTTTTCGATTCGATTCGATTCTTTTTGATTCGATTCGATTCGATTCTTTTTGATTCAATTCGATTATTTTCACTTCCATTAGATTCGATTCTTTTGATTCGGTGCGATTCGATTCGATATTTTTCTATTCGATTCATTTAGATTCTTTTCGATTCTAGCCTCTTCTATATTAATTTCTTTCTTTTCGAATCAATTTGATTCGATTCTTTTCGATTTGATTCGATTCGATTCTTTTCGATTCGATTCAATTCTTTTCGATTTGATTTGATTCTTTTCGATTCAATTTGATTCGATTCTTTTCGATTCTATTCGATTCTTTTCTATTCGATTTGATTCGATTCGATCCTTTTCGATTCGATTCGATTCTTTTCGATTTGATTTGATTCTTTTCCATTCGATAAAATTTGATTCGATCCTTTCGATTCGATTAGATTCTTTTTGATTCGATTCGATTAGATTCTTATATTCGATTCCATTCGATCTTTTTTGATTTGATTCGATTCTCTTCGATACGATTCAATTCGATTTTTTTCATTTCCATTCGACAGTTTTCTATTCGTTTCTTTTCTATTTGATTTGATTCTATTCTTTTCTATTCAATTCGATTCGATTCGAATCTTTTTAATCGAATGTTTTTGATTTGAATTCCTTTCTTTTCGAATCGATTTGATTCTTTTTGATTCGTTTCGATTTGATTATTTTGATTCGATTCGATTTGATTCGATTATTTTCACTTCCATTCGATTCAATTCTTTTGATTTGGAGCAATTCGATTCGATTTTTTTCGATTCGTTTCGATTCGATTCTTTTCGATTCGATTCTTTTCGATTCGAATATCTTTCTTTTCAAATCGATTTGATTCGATTCTTTTCTTTTCGATTCGATTCGATTCTTTTCTATTTGATTTTATTTTTTTTATTTGATTCGATTCTTTTCGAGTCTCTTTGATTTGGTTTTTACGAATCGATTCCATTCTTTCGATTCAATCTTCGATTCGATTATTTTGGATTCGATTCTTTTCGATTCGATTCGATTCCTTTCTTTTTTTTCGATTCGATTCTTTTCGAATCGATTTGTTTTCGATTCGATTCGATTCAGTTCTTTTCTATTCTTTTCAATTCGATTGGATTCGATTATTTTGTATTTGATTCAATTCAATTCGATTTGTTTCTTTCTAAACGATTCAATTCTTTTCGATTCCACTCCTTTCGACTCGATTCATTTGGATTCGATTATTTTCGATTCGATTCGATTCTTTTTGATTCAATTCGATTTGATTCTTTTTAATTCATTTCTTTTTGATTCCATTCGAATGTTTTTGGTTCGATTAGATTCTTTTCGATTGAATTCGATTCGATTTAAAACTCTACGATTCGATTGTTTTCGATTGGATTCGATTATTTTCGATTCGATTCAATTCAATTCTTTTCGATTCGATTTGATTCTTTTCGATTCGATTCGATGTTTTTCTATTCGATTCTTTTTTATTTGATTTGTTTCGATTATTTTCTATTCTATTTGATTCGATTCTTCTCGATTCATTTCGATTTTTTTTATTTGTTTAGAATTGATTAGATCCTTTTCGATTCGATTCAATTCGATTTTTTTGATTCGATACGATTTTTTTCTTTTTGATATGATGGTTTTCGATTAGTTTCTTTTCGATTCTATTCGATTCAATTCTTTTTGTTTCGGTTAGATTTGATTCGAATCTATCGATTCGAGTCTTTTTGAGTCGAATTCCTTTCTTTTAAAATTGATTCCATTCAATTCTATTCGATTCGATTCAATTCGATTCGTTTTTTCTGAAACAATTCGATTCTTTTTGATTCTACTTTTTTTCGATTAGATTCATTTGGATTTGATAGTTTTCGATTCGATTAGATTCTATTCTTTTCGAATCGATTCGATTCAATTCTTTTTGATTCGTTTCTTTTTGAAACCATTCGAATCTTTTCGGTTCGATCAGATTCTTTTCGATTCAATGCGATTCGATTCGAAACTCTTCGATTCAATTGTTTTTGATTCGATTGGATTCGTTTGTTTTCGATTCGATTTGATTCAATTCTTTTCGATTAGATTTGATTCTTTTCAATTCGATTCGATTTTTTCTATGCGATTCTATTTTATTTGATTTATTTCGATTATTTCCTATTCGATTCGATTCTTTTTGATTCGATTCGATTCTTTTTGATTCGTTTAGAATCGATTAGATCCTTTTCGATATAATTCGATTCGATTTTTTTGATTCGATACGATTTTTTTCTTTGCAATATGATAGTTTTCAATTAGTTTCTTTTTGATTCTATTCGATTCGATTCTTTTGGTTTCGATTTGATTTGATTCGAATCTTTCGATTCGAGTCTTTTCAATTCGAATTCCTTTCTTTTAAAATCAATTCGATTCAATTCTTTTCGATTCGATTCACTTCGATTCATTTTTTCTGAAACAATTCGATTCTTTTTGATTCCATTCTTTTCGATTAGATTCATTTGGATTCGAAACTTTTCGATTCGATTAGATTCGATTCTAATGAATCGATTCGATTCGATTCTTTTTGATTCGTTTCTTTTTGATTCCATTCGAATCTTTTTGGTTCGATTAGATTCTTTTCGATTCAATTCGATTCGAATGGAAACTCTTCGATTGAATTCTTTTCAATTCGATTCTTTTTGATTCGATTCGATTCGATCC
Organism: Canis aureus; assembly: GCF_053574225.1. Lineage (NCBI taxonomy): Eukaryota > Metazoa > Chordata > Mammalia > Carnivora > Canidae > Canis > Canis aureus. The sequence goes on along the minus strand of NW_027554664.1, from coordinate 15,870 downwards.
TTTTCGATTCGATTCAATTCATTTCTTTTCGATTCGAATTTTTCTATTCAATTCCTTTTTATTTGATTTGTTTCAAATATTTTCGATTCGATACGATTCTTTTCAATTCGATGCGATTCGATCCTTTTGGATTCGATTCGATTCAATTCCATTTTTTTCGTATCGATACGATAGTTTCCGATTCTTTTCGATTCTATTCGATGGGATTCTATTTGTTTCGATTCCATTTGCATGTGGAAGTATCAGGCTTGTACTCAACATTATCAGAGTTGAATATAGCGATTTCAAACGGCCTTCTTCAATCAGAGTGTAGCTAGTTTCTAACTCCAATGTACGAGTGGGTAGCAGACATCAGCCTCCCAGGCGTACACACTTTTGAGAGTTGAGCTTATGGCCTGTACTTCCCACATCCTCCTCCAGGTACACTGCGCTGGTAACAGGCCTAGGCTCGATGCATGACTGAAGTGTGAGAGATAAGACGAAAGTCCCGGCACACAAGAATAGGGCCTCGAAGCTCAATCCTGCGATTTCCTAGTAATTCATGTCTTAGGTGCTACATACTAAGTTCCATACGTGAGAGCTAGCTGAACCCCAAGTCCAAAAGCATCTCTCTTCCAAGAGTTGAGTTCACACCAAAACCCTCACAGTTCCACATTGCCTGCAGAATGAGTTTTGAACATCTTCACCAGAGACGTTTGTCAGAAGCTTGTGAGAAGCGAGTGGAATAATGCAGGCCTGGAAGGTGTCTGCAAGTGCAGTAGAGTGGTATTCTTCGAACTTCCTGAGTTAGAAGACTGCTATGATCTTATGGCCATTAGAACGCAGCCAGTTGAAAGCTGGCTTCTAGGCATGCTCTCTTGTGAGAGTTGAGCTCTGGGCAGGACCCTCCCGCATCCTGCCTGCCCATACTGATACCTGCTAACATCCTTAAGTGAGATGATGGGAGAGGTTGGAGAAATGCAAGTGGAAGCGCCAGGACTGTACTCATATCCATCTGACTTCAATACAGCGATTGCCAACGTCCTTGTTCAATTACAGTGTAGCTTGGGTATACCTCGCTTCGATAAGTGTTTAGCAGACATCAGCCTACAAAGCATACACATTGCTGAGAGTTGAGCTTATGGCATGTACCTCCCCAATCCTGACTGCCTGAAAGTTCGGCTTCCACAGCATTTCGTTGTATACGGGAGAGAAGCGGAGTATAAACCAAGTGTCTCCCTTGTCAATATCGCGCCTAGCGGACAGCTGCCTACTAGGCATGCACACTCCTTTGGCTTGAGCTTACCTTCCACATGCTGACTGCCTGTACACTTCACTTCCAAAGGATTTCGTTTGATACGGGATGCAATTTTTGCAAGAGCCAAGTGTCTCTTAGTTCAATCCAGCGACTTCTGAGGAATTCTTCCCTAAGACGGGAGCTACATACTAACTTCCAACCTGAGAACGTAGCTGAAAGCTCTCTTGGGGAACTTCCCGCTCGGAGATAAGCTGAAACATGGTCCTTCCCAGTTCCACACTGCCTGCAGATACAGTTACGAACATCCTCACTAGACATGTTTGTCAGAAGCTCATGGGATGCAAGGGCCAGCGGCAGGCTTCAATGGTTTTGTCTCCAGGTGCAGTAGAGCGGTAGTCATGGAACGTCCCACCTTACAATGCTGCTACATTCTCACGGCCATCCGAACGAGCTAGTAGAAAGCTGGCTTCTAGGCATGCTTCCTTCTGAGGCTGAGTTCAGGGCAAGACCATCTTGCATCCTGCCTGCCCGTAGACGTAACTGCTAATATCCTTATGTTAGGTGCTGGGAGAGGGTGGCGAAATGCATGTGAAAGTGTCAGGCCTGTACTCACGATTATCTGAGTTGAATACAGCAATTTCAAACAGCCTTCTTCAAAGAGTGTAGCTAGTTTCTAACTCCCATGAATGAGTGGGTAGCAGACATCTGCCTCCCAGGCTACACACTTTTGAGAGTTGAGCTTATGGCCTGTACTTCCCACATCCTGCCTGCAGGTACATTTCGCTGCAAACAGGCCTAGGCTCGATGCGTGACTGAAGTGCTGTGAGAGGTAAGTGGAAAGTCTCGGCACACAAGACGAGTGCCTCCAAGCTCAATCCAGCGATTCCCAGTAATTCCTGTCTTAGACAGGTGCTACATACTAAATTCCATACGAGAGAAGCTAGCTGAACCCCGAGTCCAAAAGCATCTCTGTTTTGAGAGATGAGCTCACACCCAGTCCCTCACAGTTCCACACTGCCTGCAGAATGAGTTTTCAAAATCTTCACCTGAGACATTTGTCAGAAGCTTGTGAGACACAAGTGGAATAAGGCAGGCCTGGAAGGTGTCTCCAGGTGCAGTAGAGTGGTATTCTTCGAACCTCCTGAGTTAGAAGACTGCTTTAGTCTCACAGCCATTAGAACGCAGCTGGTTGAAAGCTGGCTTCTAGGCATGCTCTCTTGTGAGAGCGGAGCTCAGGGCAAGACTCTCCCCCATCCTGCCTGCCCATAGTCATAGCTGCTAACATCCTTAAGTGAGGTGCTGGGAGAGGTTGGAGAAATGCGAGTGGAAGTGTCAGGACTCTACTCACGTGTATCTGAGTTCAATACAGCGATTGCCAATGTCCTTGTTCAATTAGAGTGCAGCTGGGGTATACCTCGCCTCAATAAGTGTCTGGCAGACATCAGCCTGCAAAGCATACACACTTCTGAGAGTTGAGCTTATGGTCTCTACCTCCTCCATCCTGCCTGTACGTTTCGCTTCCACAGCATTTCGTTGTATGCGGGAGAGTAGCAGAGTGAGAACCAAGTGTCTGCCTTGTCAATTTTGCGCCTAGAGGACAGCTGCCTCCAAGGCATGACCACTCCAATGGATTGAGCTTAGGACTTGAACCTCCACATGCTCACCGCCTGTATGCTTCGCTTCCAAAGGATTTCTTTCAATACGGGACACAAGTTTTGCAAGACGCAAATGTGTCTTAGTTCAAACCACAACTTACGAGGAATTCCCCCTCAGATGGGAGCTACATACTAACTTCCAAACATGAATACCTAGCTGAAAGCTCTCTCTCTGCGGAATATCCCTCTCAGAGATGAGCTGAAACAATCCTTCCCAGTTTCTCACTGCCTGCAGATACAGTTACAAACATCCTCACTAGACATGTTTGTTAGAAGCTTATGGGACACAAGGGGCAAGCTGCAGGCTTCAAGTTTGTGTCCTCAGGTGCAGTAAAGTGGTATTCATGGAACATCCAGAATTACAATGATGCCACTTTCCCATGGCCATCAGAACGCAGTTAGTAGAAAGCTGGCTTCGGGGCATGCCTTGTTTTGAAAGCTGAGCTCAGGGCAGGACCCTCCCGCATCCTGCCTGCTCATAGTCATAGCTGCTAACATCCTTATGTTAGGTGCTGTGAGAGGTTAGAGAAATGCAAGTGGAAGTGTCAGGGGTGTACTCACGTGCCTCTGACTTCAATACAGCGATTGCCACATCCTTGTTCAATTAGAGTGTAACTCGTGTATACCTCGCCTCGATATGTGTCTAGCAGACATCAGCCTGCAAAGCATACACACTTCTGAGAGTTGAGCTTATGGCCTGTACGTTCTGCTTCCACAGCATTTCGTTGTATCGGGAGAGTAGCAGAGTGAGAACCAAGTGTCTGCCTTGTCAATTTTGCGCCTAGCCGACAGCTGCCTGCAAGGCATGCACACTCCTTTGGATTGAGCTTAGGAATAGAATCTCCCACATGCTGACTGCCTGTACGCCTCGCTTCCAAACGATTTCATTCGATACGGGACCCAAGTTTTGCGAGAGGCAAATGTGTCTTAGTTCAATCCAGCAACTTCTGAAGAATTGCTCCCTCAGATGGGAGCTACATACTAACTTCCAAACCTGAAACCTAGCTGAAAGCTCTCTCTCTGGGGAATTTCCTTCTGTGAGAAGAAATGACACGCCATTCTTCCCACTTCCACACTGCCTACAGATGCAGTTATGTACATCCTCACTAGACATGTTTTCAGAAGCTCACGGGACACAAGGGCCAGCTGCAGGCTTCAATGGTTGTGTCTCCAGATGCATTAGAGCGGTATTCATTGTAAGCGTACCGCCTTACAATGCTGCTACATTCACAAAGCCATCAAAAGGAGCTAGTAGATAGCTGGTTTTTAGGCATGCTTCCTTTTGAGAGCTAAGATCAGGTCAGGACCCTCCCTCATCCTGCCTGCCTATAGACGTAACTGCTAATATGCTTATGTTAGGTGCCGCATGCTAACTGCCTGTAGACATAGGTCCTAGCATCCTTATGTTAGGTACTGGAAGGGGTTGTGTGAAAAGCCTGTGGAAGTGACAGGCCTCTACTCTCGTGTATCTGAGTTCAGTACAGCGATTGCCAACGTCCTTGTTCAATTCGAGTGTAGCTCAGTTCTAGCTACCCTGTATAAGTGTCTAGCAGACATCGGCCTGCAAAGCATACACACTTCTGAGAGTTGAGCTCATGGCCTTTACCTCGGCCATCCTGACTGCCTGTTGGTCTGCTTCCACAGCATTTCGTTGTATGCGGGACAGTAGCGAAGTGAGAACCAAGTGTCTGCCTTGTCAATTTCGCGCCTAGCAGACGGCTGCCTCCAAGGCATGCACATTCCTTTGGATTGAGCTTTTGGCTTGTACCTCCCACACGCTGACTGCCTGTATGCTTTGCTTCCAAAGGATTTGGTTCGATACAGGATGCAAGCTTTGTGAGTGGCAAGTGTCTCTTAGCTCAATCCAGCAACTTCTGAGGAATTCCTCTCTCAGAAGGGAGCTAATAACTAACTTCGAAACCTGAGTAACTCCTTGAAAGCTGTCTCTCTGGGGAATTTCCTTCTGCGGGGTGAGCTGACACGCCGTCCTTCCCAGTTCCACAATGCCTGCACATGGAGTTACGAATATCCTCACTAGACATGTTTGTCAGAAGTTCGTGGGACGCAAGGGGCAAGCTGAAGGCTGCAATGCTTGCGTCTCCAGGTGCGGAAGAGCGGTATTGTCAGAACGTCCTGCGTTACAATGCTGCTACGTTCTCACGGCCATAGCAACTCAGCTAGTGGACATCTAGCTTGCAGGCATGCTTCCTTTTGAGAGCAGAGCTCAGGGCAGGACCCTTCCGAATCCTGACTCAGTCTAGACATAGCTGCTAACATCCTTATATTAGTGGCTGAGAGAGGTTGGGGGAAAAGCATGTGTAAGCATTGGGCCTGAACAATGTGTGTCTGAGTTGAATACAGCGATTTCCAATGGCCTACTTCAATCAGAGTGTAGCTAGGTTCCAACTCCCATATCAGAGTGGGTAGCAGACATCTGCCATCCATGCATACACACTTCTGAGAGTTGAGCTGATGGCCTGTACCTCCACATCCAGCCTGCTGGTACCCTTCGCTTCTAAAAGGCCTAAGCTCGCTGTTTGACGGAAGTGTTGGGAGAGGTAACTGGAATCTCCCGGCATACAAGACTAGTGCCTCCAAGCTCAATCCAGCGATTTCCTAGTAATTCCCGTGGTAGACTGGTGCTACATACTAAGTTCCATACTTGAGAAGGAAGGTGAACGCCTTGTCCAAAAGCATCTTACTTCTGAGAGTTGAGCTCACCCTCAGTCCCTCACAGTTCCACACTGCCTGTAGAGTGAGTTTCGCAGGTCTTCACCAGAGACGTTTGCCACAGGCTTCTGCGACGAAAGTTAACAATGCAGACCTGGAGGGTATCTCCAGGTGCAGTAGAGTGGTAATCTTGGAACCTCCTGACTCAGAATACTGCTACCTTCACACTGCCATAAGAATGCAGCTAGTTAAGAGCTGGCTTCTAGGCATGCTTCCCTGGGAGTGCTGAGGACAGGGCAGAACCCTCCCGCATCCTGCCTGACTGTAGGCGTGGTTGCTAACATCCTAAACTTAGTGGCTGAGAGAGGTTGCGGGAAAAGCATGTGTAAGCATTGGGCCTGAACTCCTGTGTAACTGAGTTGAATACAGCGATTTCCAATGGCCTTCTTCAATCAGAGTGAAGCTAGGTTCCAACTCCCATGTCAGAATGGGGAGCAGACATCTGCCTCCCATGCATACACACTTCTGAGAGTTGAGCTTATGCCCTGTACATCTCCATCCAGCCTGCAGGTACCCTTCGCTTCTAAAAGGCCTAGGCTCGCTGTTTGACGGAAGTGTTAGGAGAAGTAACTGGAACACCTGGCACACAACGCTAGTGCCTCCGAGCTCAATCCAGCGATTTCCTAGTAATTCCTGTGGTAGACTGGTGCTACATACTAAGTTCCATACGTGAGAAGGTAGCTGAACGCCTTGTCCAAAAGCATCTTACTTCTGAGAGTTTAGCTCATCCTCAGTCCCTCACAGTTCCACACTGCCTGCAGAGTGAGTTTCGCACGTCTTCACCAGAGACGTTTGCCAGAGGCTTCTGAGACGCAAGTTAACAATGCAGACCCGGAGGGTGTCTCCAGGTGCAGTAGAGTGGTAATCTTGGAACCTCCTGACTCAGAATACTGCTACCTTCACACTGCCATAAGAATGCATCTAGTTGAGAGCTGGCTGCTAGGCATGCTTCGCTGGGAGAGCTGAGGACAGGGCAGAACCCTCCCGCATCCTGCCTGACTGTAGACGTACCTGCTAACCTCCTTCTGTTAGTGGCTAGGATAGGTTGTGGGAAAAGCATGTGTAAGCATTGGGCCTGAACTCCCGTGTATCTGAGTTGAATACAGCCATTTCCAACATCCTTCTTCAATAGGAGTATAGCTAGGTTCCAACTCCCATGTCCGAGTGGGTAGCAGACATCTGCCTCGCATGTATACACACTTCTGAGAGTTGAGCTTATGGCCTGTAACCCTACCTCCTGCCTGCCGCTACCTTTCGCTTCCAAAAGGCCTAGGCTCGCTGCTTGACGCAAGTGTTGGGAGAGGTAATTGGAATCTCCCGGCACACAAGACGAGTGCCTCCAAGCTCAATGAAGCGATTTCCTAGTAATTCCTGGGGTAGACTGGTGCTACATACTAAGTTCCATAGGTGAGTAGGTAGTTGAACGCCTTGTCCAAAAACATCTTACTTCTGAGAGTTGAGCTGACCCTCAGTCCCTCACAGTTTCAAACTGCCTGCAGAGTGAGTTTCGCACGTCTTCACCAGAGACGTTTGCCAGAGGCCTCTGAGACGCAAGTTAACAATGCAGACCTGGAGGGTATCTCCAGGTGCAGTAGAGTGGTAATCTGGGAACCTCCTGTCTCAGAATACTGCTACCTTGACCCTGCCATAAGTATGCAGCTACTTGACAGCTGGCTTCAAGGCATGCTTCCCTGTGAGAGCTAAGGACAGGGCACAACCCTCCCGCATCCTGCTTGACTGTAGAAGGAGCTGCCTACGTCCTCATGTTAGTGGCAGTGAAAGGTTGTGAGAAAAGCATGTGGAATCGTTGTGCCTGAACCCACTTGTATCTGAGTTGAATACAGCGATTTCCAAAGTCCTTCTTCATCAGAGTGTAGATAAATTCCCACTCGCATGTACGAGTGGGTAGCAGACATCTGCCTCCCATGCATACCCACTTCTGAGAGTTGAGCTTATGGCCTGTAACCCTACCTCCTGCCTGCAGCTACCTTTCGCTTCCAAAAGGCCTAGGCTCGCTGCTTCACCGAAGTGTTGGGAGAGGTAAGTGGAATCTCCCGGCACACAAGACTAGTGCCTCCAAGCTCAATCCAGCGATTTCCCAGTAATTCCTGGGGTAGACTGGTGCTACATACTAAGTTCCATATGTGAGAAGGTAGCTGAACGCCTTGTCCAAAATCATCTTACTGCTGAGAGTTGAGCTCACCCTCAGTCCCTCACAGTTCCACACTGCCTGCAGAGTGAGTTTCCCACGTCTTCACCAGAGACTTTTGCCAGAGGCCTCTGAGACGCAAGTTAACAATGCAGACGTGGAGGGTATCTCCAGGTCCAGTAGAGTGGTAATCTCGGAACCTCCTTACTCAGAATACTGCTACCTTCACACTGTCATAAGAATGCAGCTATTTGAGACCTGGCTTCTAGGCATGCTTCCCTGTGAGAGCTGAGGACAGGGCAGAACCCTCCCGCATCCTGCCTGACTGTAGACGTACCTGCTAACCTCCTTATGGTAGTGGCTGGGATAGGTTGTGGGAAAAGCATGTGTAAGCATTGGGCCTGAACTCCCGTGTATCTGAGTTGAATACAGCCATTTCCAACATCCTTCTTTAATAGGAGTATAGCTAGGTTCCAACTCCCATGTCCGAGTGGGTAGCAGACATCTGCCTCCCATGCATCCCAACTTCTGAGAGTTGAGCTTAGGGCTGTAACCCTACCTCCTGCCTGCCGCTACCTTTCGCTTCCAAAAGGCCTAGGCTCGCTGCTTGACGCAAGTGTTGGGAGAGGTAATTGGAATCTCCCGGCACACAAGACGAGTGCCTCCAAGCTCAATGAAGCGATTTCCTAGTAATTCCTGGGGTAGACTGGTGCTACATACTAAGTTCCATAGGTGAGTAGGTAGTTGAACGCCTTGTCCAAAAACATCTTCTGAGAGTTGAGCTGACCCTCAGTCCCTCACAGTTTCACACTGCCTGCAGAGTGAGTTTCGCACGTCTTCACCAGAGACGTTTGCCAGAGGCCTCTGAGACGCAAGTTAACAATGCAGACCTGGAGGGTATCTCCAGGTGCAGTAGAGTGGTAATCTGGGAACCTCCTGTCTCAGAATACTGCTACCTTGACCCTGCCATAAGTATGAAGCTAGTTGACCGCTGGCTTCAAGACATGCTTCCCTGTGAGAGCTAAGGACAGGGCACAACCCTCCCGCATCCTGCTTGACTGTAGAAGGAGCTGCTAACGTCCTCATGATAGTGGCAGGGAAAGGTTGTGAGAAAAGCATGTGGAATCGTTGCGCCTGAACCCACGTGTATCTGAGTTGAATACAGCTTTTTCCAAAGTCCTTCTTCATCAGAGTGTAGTAGGTTCCCACTCGCATGTACGAGTGGGTAGCAGACATCTGCCTCCCATGCATACACACTTCTGAGAGTTGAGCTTATGGCCTGTAACCCTACCTCCTGCCTGCAGCTACCTTTCGCTTCCAAAAGGCCTAGGCTCGCTGCTTCACCGAAGTGTTGGGAGAGGTAACTGAAATCTCCCGGCACACAAGACTAGTGCCTCCAAGCTCAATCCAGCGATTTCCCAGTAATTCCTGGGGTAGACTGGTGCTACATACTAAGTTCCATATGTGAGAAGGTAGCTGAACGTCTTGTCCAAAATCATCTTACTGCTGAGAGTTGAGCTCACCCTCAGTCCCTCACAGTTCCACACTGCCTGCAGAGTGAGTTTCCCACGTCTTCACCAGAGACTTTTGCCAGAGGCCTCTGAGACGCAAATTAACAATGCAGACGTGGAGGGTATCTCCAGGTGCAGTAGAGTGGTAATCTCGGAACCTCCTTACTCAGAATACTGCTACCTTCACACTGTCATAAGAATGCAGCTATTTGAGACCTGGCTTCTAGGCATGCTTCCCTGTGAGAGCTGAGGACAGGGCAGAACCCTCCCGCATCCTGCCTGACTGTAGACGTACCTGCTAACCTCCTTATGGTAGTGGCTGGGATAGGTTGTGGGAAAAGCATGTGTAAGCATTGGGCCTGAACTCCCGTGTATCTGAGTTGAATACAGCCATTTCCAACATCCTTCTTCAATAGGAGAATAGCTAGGTTCAAAATCCCATGTCCGAGTGGGTAGCAGACATCTGCCTCCATGCATACCCACTTCTGAGAGTTGAGCTTATGGCCTGTAACCCTACCTCCTGCCTGAAGCTACCTTTCGCTTCCAAAAGGCCTAGGCTCGCTGCTTCACCGAAGTGTTGGGAGAGGTAATTGGAATCTCCCGGCACACAAGACGAGTGCCTCCAAGCTCAATCAAGCGATTTCCTAGTAATTCCTGGGGTAGACTGGTGCTACATACTAAGTTCCATACGTGAGTAGGTAGTTGAACGCCTTGTCCAAAAACATCTTATTTCTGAGATTGAGCTCACCCTCAGTCCCTCACAGTTCCACTCTGCCTGCAGAGTGAGTTTCGCACGTCTTCACCAGAGAAGTTTGCCAGAGTCTTCTGAGAAGCAAGATAACAATGCAGACCTGGAGGGTATCTCCAGGTGCAGTAGAGTGGTAATCTGGGAACCTCCTGTCTCAGAATACTGCTACCTTGACCCTGCCATAAGTATGCAGCTACTTGACAGCTGGCTTCAAGGCATGCTTCCCTGTGAGAGCTAAGGACAGGGCACAACCCTCCCGCATCCTGCTTGACTGTAGAAGGAGCTGCTAACGTCCTCATGTTAGTGGCAGTGAAAGGTTGTGAGAAAAGCATGTGGAATCGTTGTGCCTGAACCCACGTGTATCTGAGTTGAATACAGCGATTTCCAAAGTCCTTTTTCATCAGAGTGTAGATAAATTCCCACTCGCATGTACGAGTGGGTAGCAGACATCTGCCTCCCATGCATACCCACTTCTGAGAGTTGAGCTTATGGCCTGTAACCCTACCTCCTGCCTGCAGCTACCTTTCGCTCCAAAAGGCCTAGGCTCGCTGCTTCACCGAAGTGTTGGGAGAGGTAACTGGAATCTCCCGGCACACAAGACTAGTGCCTCCAAGCTCAATCCAGCGATTTCCCAGTAATTCCTGGGGTAGACTGGTGCTACATACTAAGTTCCATATGTGAGAAGGTAGCTGAACGCCTTGTCCAAAATCATCTTACTGCTGAGAGTTGAGCTCACCCTCAGTCCCTCACAGTTCCACACTGCCTGCAGAGTGAGTTTCCCACGGCTTCACCAGAGACTTTTGCCAGAGGCCTCTGAGACGCAAGATAACAATGCAGACCTGGAGGGTATCTCCAGGTGCAGTAGAGTGGTAATCTCGGAACCTCCTGACTCAGAATACTGCTACCTTCACACTGTCATAAGAATGCAGCTAGTTGAGAGCTGGCTTCTAGGCATGCTTCCCTGTGAGAGCTGAGGAAAGGGCAGAACCCTCCCGCATCCAGCCTGACTGTAGACGTACCTGCTAACCACCTTATGTTAGTGGCTGGGATAGGTTGTGGGAAAAGCATGTGTAAGCATTGGGCCTGAACTCCCGTGTATCTGAGTTCAATACAGCCATTTCCAACATCCTTCTTCAATAGGAGTATAGCTAGGTTCCAACTCCCATGTCCGAGTGGGTAGCAGACATCTGCCTCCCATGCATACACACTTCTGAGAGTTGAGCTTACGGCCTGTAACCCTACATCCTGCCTGCCGCTACCTTTCGCTTCCAAAAGGCCTAGGCTCCCTGCTTCACCGAAGTGTTGGGAGAGGTAACTGGAATCTCCCGGCACACAACACTAGTGCCTCCAAGCTCAATCCAGCGATTTCCCAGTAATTCCTGGGGTAGACTGGTGCTACATACTAAGTTCCATATGTGAGAAGGTAGCTGAACGCCTTGTCCAAAATCATCTTACTGCTGAGAGTTGAGCTCACCCTCAGTCCCTCACAGTTGCACACTGCCTGCAGAATGAGTTTCCGACGGCTTCACCAGAGACTTTTGCCAGAGGCCTCTGAGACGCAAGTTAACAATGCAGACCTGGAGGGTATCTCCAGGTGCAGTAGAGTGGTAATCTCGGAACCTCCTTACTCAGAATACTGCTACCTTCACACTGTCATAAGAATGCAGCTATTTGAGACCTGGCTTCTAGGCATGCTTCCCTGTGAGAGCTGAGGACAGGGCAGAACCCTCCCGCATCCTGCCTGACTGTAGACGTACCTGCTAACCTCCTTCTGTTAGTGGCTGGGATAGGTTGTGGGAAAAGCATGTGTAAGCATTGGGCCTGAACTCCCGTGTATCTGAGTTGAATACAGCCATTTCCAACATCCTTCTTCAATAGGAGTATAGCTAGGTTCCAACTCCCATGTCCGAGTGGGTAGCAGACATCTGCCTCCCATGCATACACACTTCTGAGAGTTGAGCTTATGGCCTGTAACCCTACATCCTGCCTGCCGCTACCTTTCGCTTCCAAAAGGCCTAGGCTCGCTGCTTGACGCAAGTGTTGGGAGAGGTAATTGGAATCTCCCGGCACACAAGACGAGTGCCTCCAAGCTCAATCAAGCGATTTCCTAGTAATTCCTTGGGTAGACTGGTGCTACATACAAAGTTCCATACGTGAGTAGGTAGTTGAACGCCTTGTCCAAAAACATCTTATTTCTGAGAGTTGAGCTCACCCTCAGTCCCTCACAGTTCCACTCTGCCTGCAGAGTGAGTTTCGCACGTCTTCACCAGAGACGTTTGCCAGAGTCTTCTGAGACGCAAGATAACAATGCAGACCTGGAGGGTATCTCCAGGTGCAGTAGAGTGGTAATCTGGGAACCTCCTGTCTCAGAATACTGCTACCTTACCCTGCCATAAGTATGCAGCTACTTGACAGCTGGCTTCAAGGCATGCTTCCCTGTGAGAGCTAAGTACAGGGCACAACCCTCCCGCATCCTGCTTGACTGTAGAAGGAGCTGCTAACGTCCTCATGTTAGTGGCAGTGAAAGGTTGTGAGAAAAGCATGTGGAATCGTTGTGCCTGAACCCACGTGTATCTGAGTTGAATACAGCGATTTCCAAAGTCCTTCTTCATTAGAGTGTAGATAAATTCCCACTCGCATGTACGAGTGGGTAGCAGACATCTGCCTCCCATGCATACACACTTCTGAGAGTTGAGCTTATGGCCTGTAACCCTACCTCCTGCCTGCAGCTACCTTTCGCTTCCAAAAGGCCTAGGCTCGCTGCTTCACCGAAGTGTTGGGAGAGGTAACTGGAATCTCCCGGCACACAAGACTAGTGCCTCCAAGCTCAATCCAGCGATTTCCCAGTAATTCTTGGGGTAGACTGGTGCTACATACTAAGTTCCATATGTGAGAAGGTAGCTGAACGCCTTGTCCAAAATCATCTTACTGCTGAGAGTTGAGCTCACCCTCATCCCTCACAGTTCCACACTGCCTGCAGAGTGAGTTTCCCACGTCTTCACCAGAGACTTTTGCCAGAGGCCTCTGAGACGCAAGTTAACAATGCAGACCTGGAGGGTATCTCCAGGTGCAGTAGAGTGGTAATCTCGGAACCTCCTTACTCAGAATACTGCTACCTTCACACTGTCATAAGAATGCAGCTATTTGAGACCTGGCTTCTAGACATGCTTCCCTGTGAGAGCTGAGGACCGGGCAGAACCCTCCCGCATCCTGCCTGACTGTAGACGTACCTGCTAACCTCCTTATGGTAGTGGCTGGGATAGGTTGTGGGAAAAGCATGTGTAAGCATTGGGCCTGAACTCCCGTGTATCTGAGTTGAATACAGCCATTTCCAACATCCTTCTTCAATAGGAGTATAGCTAGGTTCCAACTCCCATGTCCGAGTGGGTAGCAGACATCTGCCTCCCATGTATACACACTTCTGAGAGTTGAGCTTATGGCCTGTAACCCTACCTCCTGCCTGCCGCTACCTTTCGCTTCCAAAAGGCCTAGGCTCGCTGCTTGACGCAAGTGTTGGGAGAGGTAATTGGAATCTCCCGGCACACAAGACGAGTGCCTCCAAGCTCAATCAAGCGATTTCCTAGTAATTCCTGGGGTAGACTGGTGCTACATACTAAGTTCCATACGTGAGTAGGTAGTTGAACGCCTTGTCCAAAAACATCTTACTTCTGAGAGTTGAGCTGACCCTCAGTCCCTCACAGTTCCACACTGCCTGCAGAGTGATTTTCCCACGTCTTCACCAGAGACGTTTGCCAGAGGCCTCTGAGACGCAAGTTAACAATGCAGACCTGGAGGGTATCTCCAGGTGCAGTAGAGTGGTAATCTGGGAACCTCCTGTCTCAGAATACTGCTACCTTGACCCTGCCATAAGTATGCAGCTAGTTGACCGCTGGCTTCAAGACATGCTTCCCTGTGAGAGCTAAGGACAGGGCACAACCCTCCCGCATCCTGCTTGACTGTAGAAGGAGCTGCTAACGTCCTCATGTTAGTGGCAGGGAAAGGTTGTGAGAAAAGCATGTGGAATCGTTGTGCCTGAACCCACGTGTATCTGAGTTGAATACAGCGATTTCCAAAGTCCTTCTTCATCAGAGTGTAGATAAATTCCCACTCGCATGTACGAGTGGGTAGCAGACATCTGCCTCCCATGCATACCCAATTCTGAGAGTTGAGCTTATGGCCTGTAACCCTACCTCCTGCCTGCAGCTACCTTTCGCTTCCAAAAGGCCTAGGCTCGCTGCTTCACCGAAGTGTTGGGAGAGGTAACTGGAATCTCCCGGCACACAAGACTAGTGCCTCCAAGCTCAATCCAGCGATTTCCCAGTAATTCCTGGGGTAGACTGGTGCTACATACTAAGTTCCATATGTGAGAAGGTAGCTGAACGCCTTGTCCAAAATCATCTTACTGCTGAGAGTTGAGCTCACCCTCAGTCCCTCACAGTTCCACACTGCCTGCAGAGTGAGTTTCCCACGGCTTCACCAGAGACTTTTGCCAGAGGCCTCTGAGACGCAAGTTAACAATGCAGACCTGGAGGGTATCTCCAGGTGCAGTAGAGTGGTAATCTCGGAACCTCCTTACTCAGAATACTGCTACCTTCACACTGTCATAAGAATGCAGCTAGTTGAGAGCTGGCTTCTAGGCATGCTTCCCTGTGAGAGCTGAAGACAGGGCAGAACCCTCCCGCATCCTGCCTGACTGTAGACGTACCTGCTAACCTCCTTATGTTAGTGGCTGGGATAGGTTGTGGGAAAAGCATGTGTAAGCATTGGGCCTGAACTCCCGTGTATCTTAGTTGAATACAGCCATTTCCAACATCCTTCTTCAATAGGAGAATAGCTATGTTCCAAATCCCATGTCCAAGTGGGTAGCAGACATCTGCCTCCCATGCATACCCACTTCTGAGAGTTGAGCTTATGGCCTGTAACCCTACCTCCTGCCTGCAGCTACCTTTCGCTTCCAAAAGGCCTAGGCTCGCTGCTTCACCGAAGTGTTGGGAGAGGTAACTGTAATCTCCCGGCACACAAGACTAGTTCCTCCAAGCTCAATCCAGCGATTTCCCAGTAATTCCTGGGGTAGACTGGTGCTACATACTAAGTTCCATATGTGAGAAGGTAGTTGAACGCCTTGTCCAAAATCATCTTACTGCTGAGAGTTGAGCTCACCCTCAGTCCCTCACAGTTCCACACTGCCTGCAGAGTGAGTTTCCCACGTCTTCACCAGAGACTTTTGCCAGAGGCCTCTGAGACGCAAGTTAACAATGCAGACCTGGAGGGTATCTCCAGGTGCAGTAGAGTGGTAATCTCGGAACCTCCTTACTCAGAATACTTCTACCTTCACACTGTCATAAGAATGCAGCTATTTGAGACCTGGCTTCTAGGCATGCTTCCCTGTGAGAGCTGAGGACAGGGCAGAACCCTCCCGCATTCTGCCTGACTGTAGACGTACCTGCTAACCTCCTTCTGTTAGTGGCTGGGATAGGTTGTGGGAAAAGCATGTGTAAGCATTGGGCCTGAACTCCCGTGTATCTGAGTTGAATACAGCCATTTCCAACATCCTTCTTCAATAGGAGTATAGCTAGGTTCCAACTCCCATGTCCGAGTGGGTAGCAGACATCTGCCTCCCATGCATACACACTTCTGAGAGTTGAGCTTATGGCCTGTAACCCTACATCCTGCCTGCCGCTACCTTTCGCTTCCAAAAGGCCTAGGCTCGCTGCTTGACGCAAGTGTTGGGAGAGGTAATTGGAATCTCCCGGCACACAAGACGAGTGCCTCCAAGCTCAATCAAGCGATTTCCTAGTAATTCCTGGGGTAGACTGGTGCTACATACTAAGTTCCATACG
>NW_027554663.1:0-26370 GCF_053574225.1 Canis aureus | reverse complement strand
GAGAAAGAAGTGAGAACTAAAACAAAGAATTTAATCCATCTACCTTGGTACATGCTAACAGCTCTAAACAAAACTATGGTAATGCAGTAATGATGACACTCTTAGAATCAAGATCATATTTGGCCTTCCTTGTCACATTTGGTCTTTCCTTCTCCGCCATTACTGTTCAACTATACAATAAATAGCAATACTCCCTGACCACTACTACACTGGGCTACAGTAAAACACACCACTAATATATATATATATATATATATATATATATATATATAGGGATCAAGAGACAGGGGAAAGAATGATGATACATTAGGTACTCGGGTAACATGATAAGTGTAGCCCTCTTTAAGGTGCACACATGGAATTGATGCTTCTAGCAAGACTTAGTAGGGTCTTTTCTATTTCCATGTTATAAGCACAGACTAGGAAGATGGTGACCACATGTGCATAGAGTTCTTACACATTTCAAAAGTTTTCCCTTCCTAAAGTTGACTAATCTTTGTGGGGAATCAGACTCTGCAACCTTGGCCTGAATAGTATCATGTCAAACTATCTGGAGAATTGGCCTACACTAGAAATGAATATATCCTCAGGACCATCATGAGTTTGCCATTAGACCGTCTACTTTTATACAGTTAAAGAAAGGAAGAATGAAGCAGTTATGAGAGTAGCTTTTGTAATAGTTTGCAAAAAAGTACACAAAAGAGTAAGTGCCATATGATGGAAGGGAGCTTTGTCTTCCTTTCCACTGAAGCCTAGGCTCTGCTTTGATGCTTTCATTTTTGTTGGAGAAAATCTACTCTCCTGCTTTTGCATGTGCAAGTAAATGGATAGTTAGAGCTGAGCTCTGTGTGGGTCACAGTTTGAGTATCTATGAAGGAAGTAGGGACTGAAGTGAAGTTTCAACTCAGTGTTTTCTCTGTAAAACTTCCAATATATATTTTCTATTTTATATCTATGTTTGTTTGTATATATCTTTTTTTTATCTACATAAGGATTTTCTTCGAAATATCCAAGGATGTATATTTTCATTCTACCTTTATGATAAATGGCTTGGCGTTATTGATGAATTGACTGAGGAGGAGAAAATAAATGCAGCCCAAAGGCAATGATGCAATAATTGCTCTAATCTGGTCATGTCTCAGAAATACAGCCAATATGCTATTAGGAAAATATTGTCTTACTTTTTGCCACTTTGTCCACTAAAATACCGATCAATGCCAAAGAGTTTTAATTCTTCACACCTGTGGAGGCCAGTTTCAGAATACAGGCAAGCCTCATGGCTATTATTGCTCTTCACCTGACCTTATTAATGTGGAATCCTTAGCCATTGTACACCTTCTGAATATATGAAACTGGTAGACAAAACTCAGTGGCCTAAGAGAGATCCTAGAGCATCAACAGCCCATGGTATAACCTTATGTTTGTCAAACATTTAACCAGAGAGGGTTAGCCCAGAAATCGAATTCAGTGAAACATTTTCGTATACATTCATGCCTGGAACTCTGCTACAGCGGGTTGTGTACTAGATCTAGAGAGATGTTCTCTGTTCTCTGTCTCTATGCTTCCAGCTTCCTAAGTGCAATGACTTGCCTTATTCAGAAGTGCATCTTTCTGACTTTAGGCTTCTAGCCCAGCTACCAAAAGCGAACGTTGTTCTCTTGTGATACCTTTTTGGGGTGTTATACAACATTAAGCAATGAACCTCATCCAATCAGATGACAGCTTTTATTTTATCACTGCATATAGCCCCAAGCATTCTTTGTCTGCCTAATTCCTGGAGCTTGGAATTGTAAGACAACTTCATAAAAAAAGGTAGAGAGAGCTCTCATTTGTGTCCTCTGGGGTTTAGAATCCATGCTTTGAATCTGAAATGTGTGGTAGTAAATTGGATGGATCAGTACTGAAAAGAGCACATCTTCATAGGCCTCCTTGGAATGGCAGAGTTCGTTATCCTACTCTGGTGGAAATTGGGAAGGGGTGTTGTTAAAGTGGTAAATGCAGAGCAGTTGAGTCGCTTCCTTCCCATCCAAGATATTCAATACTAGACTGACTAAACAAAAGAGAGAGAAGAGTGGTGTGATATGGTAGGAATGAACCTGGGCTCTGGAGTTTGACAAGCCAAGGTTAAACTCTCAGCCTGATCCTTGAGCGGGGAACTTGTAACCTTGGGCAAAGCCATGGCTCCTCATGACACAGTGGTAACAACACCCAGCTCCTCTGGTCATTACTGGCAGATTCTAGTTGGCTCGGGCACTATGAGCACCCATGGCTCCAAACACATTGGCCTTGCTCTGCAAGTTGTGGCTCATTTAGAAAAATACTTGGCTACTCTTTTGCCTCTGCTACATCAGACAGAAACTACTAGAGTATTCCAGGAATTCCTAATGTAGTCACACCTGCCTAATAAGATGACAGCTTTATCCCAAGCTCATGTCTAGAGCCAGCATTAGGCAAAGCAAGACATGAGAAGGGACTGCTGTTAGATAGACAGACATGTTTTCTCTCCAGCCATGTGAGATTTTCCTCAAGAAACAAACAAACAAAAAAACCTATGATAATCTCCACCTTCCAACTAAGATACTTCCTCATTTAAGAAATGGATTTCATAAGTTTTTGTCTATGGTTTACATATTTAAATAAGACATTATACAGAAGTTACAATCCAATATAAACTGGAAACGAAAATTTGAAAAATAAGTAAAGTTTAATAAAGTAGGTTACTTTGAAAACCATCCTAGTTTTAAAAATGTAACCATTGATATCACAAAGTTAGCTATTAAACTAGGCCACAAATTAGAACTTTAGCCCACTGACTAGTAGTATTTTAAAATCTGTACCGAAAGTACACTGTAAAGTATCACTCTATTTTATTTTTCTTAGGGAACTCAGGTTTCTATATATTTTTTATCAACTCTGCATTCTTCTTAGAAGTCTTTCACATTATTGGTTAGATCCAAGATTTATAAACAAAATGTGACTTATAGCTATGCCATATAAAAAAGAGCACCCCTTTGTGGACTTTTTGCATTACAGGCTTGTCTTGTACACTTTTTGATTGAAAATTGCCTCTAGATATTTGGAGAAGACATCACTTCTCTCTTGGGAGAGAATTCAATGAGTTGTGATAACAATGAGAAGGCTGCAGGTACTGTGAATAATTTAATTGGCTTTGGCCAGATGCAGACAGTAAGGTTGCTGGGGGTCATGGTAGATACTTAGCCCCGTTTTGGAGCCCAGAGCATCCCCAGGGCAATAATTCCCAGCTGCTCCTTCTTCTGAAGGCTGGCTCACAGTTCAAGGGAGGTTTCATACTGTTGGAGAACAAAGAAAGCATAGAAACTTCAAAAAGTTTCTAGCTGTATTAGGAGATAGCATGGTATGTTAGAGTGTTTGGGAATTTTTTTAAACACAGTTTTAAATGGATCTCACATATATATTATATATGTAGTTAAGCATATAATGCATAATTTTGTATTTCTATTTGTAATATATAAATGTGTTTTGTTTGAAACCAGAGCGCAAGGCTTTATTCCTCCTCCCTCCTCGTTTGGCTCAGTGGTCTTGAGGTACCATAGGATTCCAGTGCTCTTTAAAATGAGTTGAAAAGAACCAACATCATTGAGTAAAAAGGACCTGACTTGACTTCAAACCACCTCTCCAGAGTACAAACTCCAGTGCTCCCATTAATCAGCTATATGACATTTGACCTATTACTCAAGCTCAGTATCAGTTTATTCATCCCTAACATGTGGATAAAAATAATGTCTAAATCTCAGATATGCTGTAAAGATTAAATAAGATAATGGATGTAAAATACGTTTCTAATAAAGTAATTAATAGAACTAGGAGAAGTTCCCCTGAGACTAGAGTGAGTATTATTGGAGCCTAGCTGACCACAGCTCTCTGGCAACACCCCATTTTGTAAAACAGAGTTTAGATTCAGAACCTGGAGACACATATCATAAATCCCTCCATAGTTTTGACATCTGCATTTTATGACACATACCTCATTGTGTTGAGGAAATCTTTAGGGTAACCCACGTCATTAGGTATTAAGATTAGTCTTGTGTCATGTCTGAGAATATGTTGGTATAAGACAAGTGTTTGTTTTTCATCAGTGACATAAAAACAAACTGCTGAATCCAAGCCACTGAGAGTGATAGTGATTTCCAAAAAGGCAAAACTGTAGAATGCTACAAAGTACCCATCTGGCATGGGTCCATCCATCTACATGTCTACAGTTTACTAAGTCACTGAAGACTGGAATCTCCATAATGACGCTTGACGTTTCCTCTTTCTTTATTTTTCCAATGAATGATAAATGAACCCCATCCAACACCCAGCTATTTCCATTTAACGTTTTTTCCTTGGTCCCATATATTCATATTGAGGAAATCTTCCCACAAAATATCTCCTTTTTCTTCAATGCCTACCATATCCTATTACATATTTTTTGTATTGTATTTTAATGTATTGTATTGTACTGTACTGTATTGTGTTGTATGTTTTTATATGGATAATAAAAATCATTCCATAACTCAGTAGGTTAGACAACTATTTAACTTGGTTATGATTCACATAACACTTCACTGAAGGCTCAATTGAGGTCACTTGTGCAGTGACCTAATACTCTAGTTAGCCTGCAGCTCATCTGGAGCTAACCTAGGTGTCTGTCTATTGGAGCTGGCTCTCAATTGGTCCTCATGTCTTCCATAAGGTAACTTCTCCTCCTTTCATAGGGTGGAGGAAGAGTTCCCAGAACCAAAAGAGACTTTTCAAGAGTTAATGTTTGAGAGGACTGTGCAAAGGACCATGCCAAAGATGGTGGTTTACAAGATGAGGAAGCATTATTTCTTGAGACCACACATCATAAAACTCATGGCAGCACCACTACTACACATACCCTCTCTTCACTGGCTTTTAATCCTCAGTTCTCTACAACAGCATTTCCTAAGGGGTATTCCAAGTATGGTAGGAAGTATCTTTGAAGTACTAACTCATTTTTTTACCTCAGGTATTCCGTCCCTCATCCTTCTTCCCATCTTAAGCTGCCTTAAGAGACAACTAAATCACCTCCTCAGGGAATAGAAGAGGAGAATATGAGGAAAAGGAAGCTCTTTGTTGCTTATAAGTCTTAAAGATTTAGCTTTCTAGGAACCAAAAATGATTCATGGCATAGAGTAGAAGATTTTGGTGGCAAACTCATGGGAAAAGCTCAAAACCACTAGGCAGGTACATGGGATATCTGCACCATTTCCTGCATGGAAACCAAAAGGAAGCAGATATTCCTCACAGAATAGCGAGCTGACATGTCTAAGAAATATGGCCCTCTATGTCCACACAGAGTTTCTTATACCTCAACATGGAACAGATCGGTTAGTAAAAGTATCTCCATCAGTCACAGAATAGTATGGAAGAAACAGAAATCCACTGGGTTTGAAAGACATGCCTCATCAACAGGCACACAGACCAATTTCCCAGGTCAAGAGAGCAGTGCCGACACCTCAATGGCCATTAGTGTACATCAATGACACAGAGCAACCAGATAAGTGCCACTTCACCATTTTACAGCCTCCCTGGCACTAGAAGACTCCAGATCATAGACACACTCATGGGGGCAATTAAGAAATCCTAAAACTCTAGCAGTCTTGGAACAGAGAACCAAACTAGACATCAAGTGAGCTGTTTAGAACTACAGAAGTGTAGGTTTCTTACATATGCCAGTGTATAGACAGAGATTGGTATCTGTGCATATAGAATATATGATCCATGCATTGTTTTCCCATTCCCAGAAATGTTCCATTGTCAAATTGCTTTGGAAAATTCATACTTTCCTTTTGAAAGTCAAATGCCCCAAATTTTTCCACATTTATTTGACATTATTTGACTTTTTTGAAGTGACCCCAAAAATTAATCATCCTGGGGCCATTTATTGCCTTATGCTGAGTAGAATATTATATATTTAGTTTAAGAGTCATAGGCAGCATCATTTATGTTAAAGTTGAGGAAACCGAAGCTTTAAAATGCTGAGCTTCCTAAGTGGCAGGACCAGGATGCTTCTGGTGGAGTGCTGGCACCCACATGAGTGGAGGTGGTGATGCACTCACTACATTCCAAAAAAGCCAAGAGGCCAGGTGTTTAAGGTCATTTGGTGAAATGTTGCTCATCTCTTTATCCTTCAACAGCTTGGCTCATCTGTTGACTTTTAAGGAATTCACTTATTTAAGCAATGTTAAGGTATCTTCAAAGGGAAACATTCATAGCTGACCACTCAAAACTCTGAATTAAGCTTTTCACTGCTGATCACCTTTTCTTTGGAAAGCTCTTCCTTTGATAGGGAATGTTGAGTAATTAAAAATCATCTCTGGAAACTGGTGGTAAATAAATGCATTTATAACCTCTCATTGTTTTGCTTTTTCGATGTTTTCTTTCAAGCCTTGTACTTGTGTGTAGATGTATATATACATGTATGTTTGAGTGTGTGTATGAGGAATTGTGTTTCCACAGTTCATTGTGGTTTAGGCTCTTTTCAGTAAATGTTAAACATATTTAACCGAAAACATCATCTCTGGGTGGGTTGGTGGGATATGACAAGAAAACACAGCCACCACATAGCCAGCATGTGATGACAACTTCCCAAGGACCCTGGCTGCAGATAGTCATCCTTGAAGATGACCCAGAGCAGAGGAACCAGAGAAGTATGGCTCAGGCAAATTGTGTCACGAGAGGCAGATCCTCTGCATGGGAGAAACTTGAGCACTGAGAAAGCCAAAGAGGATATCTGAGGCTGAGGGGAGTTGAGCTGTGAAAGCCTATGATTAGCAAACTCAGCTTGATTTGAATACTAAATCCTTCTAGCTTTTAAAATGAGATCTGACACCTGAACCCACTGATCACACCAGTAGAAAACACATCTACAGGTTCAGTGCCTCCTGATGCAGTGTAATCGACAGTAACTGATGGCACAGGAAATACTGACCTTGAGTGTGATCGAGTCTCTAGGTTTAACCATCAGTCTGAAGGATATGGGCAAGAAGTCATCAACACCATGAGGATGGTATTAGCCAACAACAGAACGTGGAGAATTCTATACAACAAATGACTCAGTTTCCCTCGTCTAGCCACTACAATGAACACGCTGTATAATAGCAATGGTGGAAACAAGGCTAAGTGAATTAAAATACACTAATCTCCCTTTTTCCTTAGATTCAGGCCAGAAAACCATTAAAATTAGTGCTTTCAGAAACTTGGCCTTTTGGCGGTGCGCTGGCACTTGAAGAACAACCAGTGCACAACTGCACCTTCTGCAAAACCCAGACAGCTCTTTTGAGTTTCCCTCATTGATATCTGTGATAATGACAACTTGCCCTTCCCAAATCTGGTAGGTTTCAGTTTGGTCTTTTATTGCCTTCCTGAGGAGGGGGAACTCGGAGAGGCCAAGTGTTTTCATGTAAACCTACACCCAAATGGAGAAATCATTGGACAGCCCCTGCTGTGGCTGAGAGGCTTTCGTAGTGTCATTTGATTTAGGTACTGCAGAGTCATGAGGCTAATACAACAGGACAAATTTTTGTCCATTCCACTTGTTTCCACAGAGACCTATGTAGCGCTGTTCAGATCAGTCAAAATAGACTGAGTACATGAATCATCTTCAATTCTGCCATTGTCTTCCTGAACTCACAGTAGTTTCAGGTCTCCTTCAACTGAGTCTACTAAATCTAACACTAGAAAACATCTTACCTAAGCATAAAGACTCATCTTGTGGCAAATATGAATCCATTAATCCTACCAGAATATGTTAAATGACAGCCACAGAGTTTGGTTATGTGTTATCTGAAATTGGTGTACTGAATTTTCAGTGTGGAAATTTACTGAGTACCCAGGACCTCTGCAAGCACTGCACTAGATTTGGGAATGTTATGCTAGGTGTGGAGAAATTTACTACATTACTTACTTGTTAGCTACTACCCCAGTCCTTACATCATGGTAATTTTTGGGGGTAGCTAAAACTATCATCCTCCACACTTTACAAATGAATTAGAAACTTCTCAGTAGAGTTTGCATGTGCCCCAGTTCCCACAATAGATCAGAAGCATAATAGGTTTCTGGTCCCTTGGTCTATCTCACTCCAGTCCTTATTATCTTTCTACACTGCAGGGAGAGGACATGAAGATAGAGCAAAGGACAGTGAAAGACTCATGAAGGGACTGTAATCAGAGAATAAGAAGAGAGCATTTGAGCTTGATTTTAAAAGAGGAAATGAAATAGAGATAGTAGGAATGAAGGATGCAATCACTTAAAGAGGAATCAATGAAAGGGAAATGAGTATGGCAAAAAGTATTCCATACTTTGGGGAAGAGCATATATGTAAGGGAATAAGGAGAAAAGACTGGTAAAGTAGGAGACAGGCAAGGATTCCACAAAGGCCTTGAAACATGGAAGTTTGTTTAAAAGGGTAAATTCAATGAAAAAATCTTATTAAAATAAGTGATTACAATGTTTCAGTGTATGACTGTAAGGTGGATTTTTGGGTAGAAACTATAGAGAGACATTGACTAAAGAATCTAAATGGACTTTAGTCCCCCCAGCTGTAAAACCACATATTGTCACATTCCCTAGGTCTTTCAAAAAGGAAGCAAGCTTTTGCTCTGGGATTGGGATATGAAATGCCATATACTATTCTTTTCCTACAGGATATGCTTTCATTTATCAATCAGAAAGGACCACTCACGAAAGGCATCTTCAGAAAATCAGGAAGTAGAAAATCATGCAGAATCCTAAAGGAGAAACTAAATTCTGGGGACAGAGTGAACTTGGACAGCGAATCTGTTCTTGTGGTAGCATCTGTTTTAAAGGTGGGGAAAGTTCTAGCTTTATCCACACATGAATAACTCAAGGTGTGATTGGTGTCTTTCATTATGATTGCCCAGGAACCATCATAGGCATAACTGATTAAGAACTTGACACACTGGAAAACACTTCATGAAATCAAAATTTAAGGAAGCTACTGTAGGATTTAAAAGCCCCATACATTAGAAATATATTCTGTTTTCACCATTCACCACCCGCCTGAAGGCTCCATGCCAAATACTAATACTAATATGACTACTAGTAATAATAAGAAATTTCAAAATATCCACTGGCACATACATAATGTTTACAAAGCAAACATCCTGCTTTTGATGACATCCTCACCGCCCTCCTAATGCAGGCAGTTTCCAAAAGAAAAATCATATGAAACATTTGAGAATAGACATAGAAGATTACAATAGTAAGCAAGTGTTTACTTTATGAGGAATCCAAAAAGGCTCAGTGAGGCAATCATTCTTAAGCATCATTTTCTCCTGTCTCTTAATGCCTTTTACTTTATAAGTCAGGGAGGAAGGATTTTGCCATTTGTGTCTGCTTTCACCACATCCTAAGCATCCTTTTATTAATATTTGAGATGTCTATCCCACCATCCAAGGTTATAACGACACGGTAACCAGCTCTAGCTACATGCCTCTTTTGATAAATCTAACTTTTGGAGTAGGCACAACAGACAAAAATAGTTTCGATTCTTAAAATTCAATAGATTGACTCAAAAAATAGATTTTTGAAATTATACAGCTAATTCACAGATATCCAGTTCTATTCCTAAAAGGGAAATGGAGAAAGAAGTGAGAACTAGAACAAACAATTTAATCCATCTACCTTGGCACTTGCTAACAGCTCTGAACAAAACTATGTTAAGGCAGTAATGAGGACACCCTTAGAATCAAGGTCATATTTGGTCCTTCCTTGTCCCCCATTACTGTTCAACTCTATGATAGATACCAATAGTCCCTGACCACTACTACACTGAGCTATAGTAAAACACACCAGTAAATATATGTATAGACAACAAGAGAAAGAGGAAAGAATGATGATACATTAAGTACTTGAATAGCATGGTAAGTGTGCCCTCTTTAAGCTGCACACATGGAATTGACGTTTCTAGCAAGACTTAGTAGGGTCTTTTCTATTTCTGTGTTATAATCACAGACTAGGAAGATGGTGACCAAGAGTATGTAGAGTTCTTAGACATTTCTAAAGTTTTCCCTTCCTAAAGTTGACTAATCTTTGTGGAGAATCAGACTCTGCAACCTTGGCCTGAATAGTATCATGTCAAACTATCTGGAGAATTGGCCTACACTAGAAATGAATATATCCTCAGGACCATCATGAGTTTGCCATTAGACTATCTGATACAGTGATTGAAAGGAAGAATGATGCAATTATGAGAGTAGTTTTTTTAGTAGTTTGCAAAAAAGCGCACAAAAGAGTAAGTGCCATATGCTAGAACGGAGCTTTGTCTTCATTTCCACTAAAGCCTAGGCTCTGCTTTGATGCTTTCGTTTTTGTTGGAGAAAATCCACACACCTGCTTTCTCATGTGCACGTCAATGGAGAGTCAGAGCTGAGCTCCGTGTGGGTCACAGTTTGGGTATCTATGAAGGAAGTAGGGACTTAACTGAAGTTTTCAACTAAGTGTTTTCTCTGTAATATTTCCAATATGTGTGTGTGTGTGTGTGTGTGTGTGCGTGCGTGTATTTTTTATCTACATAGTATTTTCTTCTAAATATCCAAGGAAGTTTACTTTTATCCGACCTCTATGATAAGTGGCTTGGTGTTTTTGATGAAGTGACTGAGGAGGAGAAAATAAATGCAGCCCAGAGGTAATGATGCAATAATTTCTCTACTCTGGTCATGTCTCAGAAATACAGGCAATATACTTTTAGGAAAAGATTGGTTTACATTTGCCACTTTGTCCACTAAAGTAACAATCAAAGCCAAAGAGTTTCAATTCTTCAGACCCATGGAGGAATGTTTCAGAATACAGGCATGCCTTATGGCTATTATTGCTCTTTGCCTGACCTTATTAATGTAGAATCCTTAGCCATTGTACACCTTCTGAATATATGAAACTGGTAGACAAAACTCACTGGCCTAAGGGAGATCCTAGAGCATCAACAGCCCGTGGTGTAACCTTACGTTTGTCAAACATTTAACCAGAGTGGATTAGCTCAGAAATCGAATTCAGTGAAACATTTTCGTATACATTCATGCCTCGAACTCTGCTATAGCAGGTTGTGAACTAGATCTAGAAAGATGTTCTCCGTTCTACATCTCTATACTTCCAGCTTCCTAAGTGCAATGACTTGCCTTATTCAAAAGTGTATCTTTCTGACTTTAGGCTTCTAGCCCAGCTGCCAAAAGCGAATGTTGTTCTCTTGTGATACCTTTTTGGAGGGTTATACAACATTGAGCAACAATCTTCATCCAATCAGATGACAGCTTATAATTTATCAGAGAGTGTAGCCCCATGCATTCTTTGTCCACCTAATTCCTCCAGCTTTGAATTGATAGACAACTTTATAAAAAAGGTAAGAGCGCTCTCATTTGTGTCCCCTGAGGTTTAGAATCCATGCTTTGAATCTGAAATGTGTAGTAGTAAACTGGATGGATCAGTTCTGAAAAGTGCACAACTTCATAGGCTTCCTTGGAATGGCAGAGTTCGTTATCCTACTCTGGTGGAATATGGGAAGGGGTGTTGTTAAAGTGTGAAACGCAGAGCAGTTGAGTCGCTTTCTTCCCATCCAGGAGATTCAATACTAGACTACCTAAATAAACGAGAGAGAAGAGTGGTGTGATATGATTGAAAAGAACCTGGGCTCTGGAGTTTGACAAGTCAAGGTTAAACTCTCAGTCTGATCTTTGAGGGGTGGGGGAGCTTGTAACCTTGGGCAAAGCCATGGATTCCTGATAACACAATGGTAACAACATCTAGGTCCTCTGGTCAGTACTGGCACATCCTAGGTGGATCGGGCACTATGAGCACCCATGGCTCCAAACACATTGACCTTCCTCTGTAAGTTGTGGCTCATTTAGAAAAATACATGGCTACTGTTTTGCCTCTGTTACATCAGACAGAAACTAGTAGAATATTCCAGAACATCCTAATGGAGCCACACATGTCTAATAAGATGACAGCTTTTCCCCAAGCACATGCCGAGAGACAGCATTAGACAAAGGAAGACATGAGGAGGGACTGCAGTTATACAGACAGACATGTTTTCTCTCCAGCCATGTGAGTTTTTCCTCAAAAAAAAAAAACAAAAAACAAAAAACAAATACAAAGAAACCCTCAGGAATCTCCAAATTCCACTAAGATACTTCCTCATTTAAGAAATGGATTTCATAAGTTTTTCTCTATGCTTTATACATTTTAATTAGATATTATACAGAAGTTATAATCCAATATATACTGGAAACAAATTTTTAAAAAATAAGTAAAGTTTAATAAATTAGGTTACCTTGAAAACTATCTTAGTTTTAATGGTGTAACCATTGGTATCACAATGTTAGCTATTAAACTAGGCCACAAATTAGAACTTTAGCCCACTGACTAGTAGTATTTTAAAATCTATACCCAAAGTACAACAGAAAGTATCACTCTATGTTATTTTTTATTTGGGAACTCTGATTTCTGTATATTTTTTTTATCAACTCTGCATTCTTCTTAGAAGTCTTTCACATTATTGGTTAGATCCAAGATTTATAAACAAAATGTGACTTATAGCTATGCCATATGAAAAAGAGCACCCCTTTGTGGTCCTTTTCATTACAGGTTTCTCTTGTACACTTTTTGATTGAAAATTGCCTCAAGGTATTTGGAGAAGACATCACTTCTCTCTTGGGAGAGAATTCAATGAGTTGTGATAACAATGAGAAGGCTGCAGGTACTGTGAATAATTTAAGTGGCTTTAGCCAATGCAGACAGCAAGGTTGCCGCAGGTCTGGCAGATACTTACCCCTGTTCTGGATCCCAGAGCATCCCCAGGGCAATGATTCCCAGCTGCCTCTTCTTCTGAAGGCTGGCTCACAGGTCAAGGGAGGTTTCACACTGTTGGAGACCAAAAAAATCATAGAAACTTCAAGAAGTTTCTAGCAGTATTAGGAGATAGCATGGAATGATACAGTTTTAGGGAATTTTTTCGAACACAATTTTAAATGGATCCCACATATATATTATATTATATATGTTGTTAAGCATATAATACATAACTGTGTATTTCAATTTATAATATATAAATATGCTCTGGTTGTTCCTTTCCTATGAAGCACTGAAAATACCTGTTTACTTGGTTGTTTGTTTAGTTTGTTTAGTCAGCTGGCATGTTGCCTATTGCCTAAAATGTCAACTCAGTGAGGACAGGGACCATATCTGTCTTACTCACATCAGGATAGCCAAAGTTTAGCAAAAGTTTGCCATATAGCAGGTAATTCAGTAAATACTAATTGCTTCTAAGTGTCTCCTGTTTTGTTTTTTTTTTCACTCACTACACTGCCTGTAATGAGCCATTAATTCTCCTGGGGGGGGAAAAACTGTTTCGTTTATTAATTCCCAAAGTAAAAAATGCTAAAAATAAAATAATAACAAAATGTCCCTGCTAGATACTTTATAGTCTCATATTACTGTTTCCCATACAAATCTTTCTGGTTTCTTATATTGAAGTGCGAGAGTGAGGTACTTGTCTCACAGAGACAAGCTCATGGACAAAGGAGAGTGAGTAAAGCGATAGAAGTTTATTAAGCAAGGATACAGAAAAAGCTCTCAGATACCCCTAACAGGGTTGCCACTGAGGGCTCTTCAGGCTGGTCTTTTACTGAAAACTTGGCCAGGGAGTTTGTGGCCTTGAGATTCTTGTGCAGTCTTGGTTTGAGCAAGGACTATTGATAACACCCTTAATGACTTACTTCTTTGTGGTCTGGTGACTTTCTCTGATTGCATTATAGCTGCCAAAGAAAAATACTCCCTCACCTCTGGGACCCTGTGGTCTGGTCTATTTTCTTATCTCTGTTTTTTTACATCTCGGCACCCTTGTGATTTCTGTAAGCCTGATTTCATGGCCCTCCCTCTATCTCTCCCTGCCCTTGCTCAGTATCACCTGAAAATCAAGATGTTTCAACACCCAGTGATAAAAATGGATATATCTACCCTCTACAAAAGAGCAATGTGGAATGATCAGGATACAATCCCAAGACTCATATGTTTTGTGGAAGGTCCAGAGTTCTGTGTTCATGACACTACTTTTTATCTTTTCCATGACAGAACAGTTGGCAGAACTGTATGATGTGTGCTACAAATATATGTGAAATGGCATTATTTTGTTCTTGAGCAACTAATGTAAGGTAGCATTGTTCTCCATCTGGAGGTTCAAAATACCAATAGGATACATTCCCTCTCCTTAAGGAAGTCACATTCAAGTAAATTAGTTCATGCTAATGTTAGTCTTCATGTTTGTACTTGCTAAAAGATTAACATTAACAGTCACCTATCTCTTAAGAACACAGGACTAGAGGAAAGGAGAGCAGAGGAAAGAGTTAAGAGCAATAAGGTTACACGTCTTTATTTCTTCTTTTATTATTATTATTATTATTATTATTATTATTATTATTATTATTAGCTGCAGGGCAGTGTATACACCATAGCTGACCTTAAGAAAGGACTTGATTTTGAGATTTTGCCATTTGTTTCTCACTGTTTTCTATTGCTGGTTGCCTAGTCATAGTCATAAAGCCCAAGAGAAGTTAAGAAAGCATGTTTCATTTCTCAATCCATTAACATTAGGGGAAAGCTATGGAAAGTAGATATAATAACATTTGCTTCCAAGTCTAAAAGACCATAAAACATGAACATACCCAGGTGGGAGCTTCATACCCATGTGTAATCCCACCACAGATCAATCATCATTTTGAACTGGAGAAGTAATTTAATTAGGTTTACCTAGTTTATAACACATTTTACTGAAACTATTTATCTGCTTAGTTTTATGGCATTCAAGTCCAGAATGAGTGGCCTCTGTGTTGGATTTTATCATATGTTATTTTATGCATTTCTTAAGATAATGGAAGTGGAATCTCAGAGAAGCAGGCATAGAGAAGGTTTTCAGTTGTTTATCGAAATCTGCAGTAACACCTGCTTACTATTGCAATTTAATCTTCAAGAATGTTATCTCCAAATAGAAAGATCAATGATGGAAAAATGGTATTCGCTATCTATAGAGATGCTTTATTGATTTGAACCACAGCCTTAAAGAGGCATTTCCCAGTGCTTGCTTTCCTTTCTTTATCTTTTATTTTTTAAAGTAAATGAAAACAATGTTAAACCATTTTTAGAGCAAGAAACACAAAGCATATTGCTCTAGTGCCTCTTTTAGAGATAACTCCATCTAAAATGCTATTATACTCAGTGGAGAAGCAACATCCCTTATCCTGGATCTCTGAACAACCTTTAAATTCTATGAGTACTTGTGATTTTCTCCAACTTCCTATAATACTGTAATATTCTATCTGTGTGGGAAATGTTTAGAGGTGATGTTAAGTGCTGCATGTATGGGCCATGCAAGAATATCACACCCAGGGGCACCTGGGTGGCTCAGTTGGATAAGTGTCTGCCCTTGGGTTGGGATCCTAGGGTCCTGGGATCAAGCCCCATGTCGGGCTCCCTGCTTAGTGGGGAGCCTGCTTCTCCCTTTCTTCCCTCCTTTGCTCCCCCTCGCTATCTCTCAAATAAATAAATAAAATATTTAAAAAAATATATTTGTTATGAGAGACACACACAGAGAGAGGCAGAGACACAGGCAGACAGAGAAGCAGGCTCCATGCAGGAAGCCTGATGTGGGACTCCATCCTCGGACTCCAGGATCACGCCATGGGCCAGAAGGCAGATGCTTAGCTGCTCAGCCACCGAAGTGTCCCAATGAATAAATCTTTAAAAAAATAACATACCCAATTACCACCTGTTTGAAATAAAAAAAAATACCCCCGAAATTTTAAGTATAGACAATTATAGTGCCTATAGGTTCTTGCTCTTAAAGTAATCAGATGGAGTTTCAGGATATTATATTAGAGTCAGTATCTTGATTTTGACTCCATGAAATTCTAATAGGAAACACACCTCAAGATTTTAAGACACAAATTCCCCACCTATAGTCAACTGTGCTCTCCTTTCCTCTTTCTCACTCTACTTTCCTGTGGTGAAGGTATTTTCTATCCAGATTGAAAATCAGTTTTGTTTTGTTTTCCTTAACTCAAGATTGTTTACTGCATATTACCTCATGTGACTTTTCTTTTGATTTACATTGTAATAGTTATCTTTCCTATATCTTTAGTAATCTGTTATTAAACTATTTCGTTTACTTGTATAATCTTTATTTTTCTCTTCATTTCCTTTATTTTATTCTTAGAATTTGAGATCTATTTATTTCTAACTTTAACTTTTTCTTCTATTCTCCATTCTTCATCTTTGATTTTTATCCACTTCTACAACCTGAAATTGCTACTAAGATTAATATCAAGAAGACTTTCTTTCCTTTGTAAGTAATCTGTTGTCTTTACAGAAACTTTAGGACTTTCCCCTTCATCCTTCACCCTCTAAAATCTCTCTACCAGGTAGCCAGGAATATATGTATATGCTCTGAATACATCCCAGTCAGGATTTGGGGATTTTCACCAAATCTTTATTTCTGGAAATGTTCTATCTTTTCTTTTCCCTGAACGTCACATACAATCTCACTATTTTCTCCATCTGGCACTCATTCTGATAGATGTTAGAACTCATAATGCTATCATCCATGTCTCCCCTTTAAATTTTTGCTTAACCCTTTTTGCCATGTGTCATTTTATGCCATTTCTCACATTTCCAGCTCATTAATTTCTTCTTCAACTGTTTTGTGGTGTTGTTTTGGAAATGGAGTCAGAGTTCAATGTTAATCATTATACTGTATTTCTTATATTCATATTCTTTAATTTTTGCTGTTACTATCTATTCTTGTTTCATAAATTCTTTATCTAATTTCTTATTTGTGATTTTTGCTTATAAGTCTTAGGATATACATGATATCTATTTTAATTCCCTGTACTGATATTTCTATTAAATCAGTTCCTTTTGTTGAGTTTGTTACCACTTGATCCATGACCAGACAGAGTATCTAGTGGTCTTTTGAACCTGGCTATCTCGTGCCACCAGGACGTTGGAATAAACAATGGTGAGAGCTTTTCTTCCTTTCTTTCTAAGATTTTATTTATTCAATTGAGAGAGAGAGAGAGAGAGAGGCAGAGGGAGAAGCAGGCTCCATGCAGGAAGCCTGACGTGGCATTTGATCCCAGGTCTCCAAGATCACATCCTGGGCCAAAGACGGTGCTAAACCACCAAGCCATCTGGGCTGCCCAAGAGTTTTTCTTTCTACTTGAGTTTTCACCCACACATCTTTGGTCCTAAAATAAATATGTGACATATACTGCCTGGGTGAGGAATGGGTGATGGGGGTGGTAGATAGACACCCAGAGCTTGACCTGATGGACCACTCTACTGCAGAATCCCTGAGTAGGGCAGTCTGGGTGGCTCAGCAGTTTAGCGCCAACTTCTACCTGGGGTGTAATCCTGGATACCTGGGATCGAGTCTCACGTCAGGCTCCCTGCATGGAGCCTGCCTCTCCCTCTCCCCGAGTCTCTGCCTCTCTCTCTGTATGTGTGTCTCTCATGAATAAATAAAATCTTAAAAAAAAGAATCCCTGAGTAAATGTCCTGGCAGATGTCTGTTAGGACTCATCTGCTCTGAGCTTCTGCCTTAGGCAGCATGAAGAGCACTCTTCCCAAACAAAATTATTCCATTAGCCCACGTGGACTAGGGGCTGGATTCTTCTTTATTTTCACATGAGCCAAACTATATGATTAAAAAATGATGGCTCATTAGAAATGACAAATACCATTTGCTTCAATGTGGGTGGAACTGGAGGGTATTATGCTGAGTGAAATAAGTCAATTGGAGAAGGACAAACATCATATGGTCTCATTCATTTGGGTAATATAAATAATAGTGAAAGGGAATAGAAGGGAAGGGAGAAGAAATGGGTAGGAAATATCAGAAAGGGAGACAGATCATGAAGACTCCTAACTCTGGGAAATGAACTAAGGGTGGTGGAAGGGGAGGGCAGGGGGTGGGGGTGAATGGGTGATGGACACTGAGGCGGGCACTTGACAGGATGAGCACTGGGTGTTATTCTGTATGTTGGCAAATTGAACACCAATAAAAAATAAATTTATTATTAAAAAATAAACACCACCTTTATTACTAATAAAAAAATGATGGCTCTTGATGTATGAGCAGTGGATGCCAAAAAGTAATTCTACTGACATGTGTGTATGCATGTGTATACACATGTGTGCTAATGCATTTGTGTATACGGAGAAAAACTGTTAGAAACTATATAGATCCTCCTCTTGTGTACTATAGACACCAGATAAACAGAAACTACATTTCCCAGATGAACTTGCAGGCAGAGTTCCAGTGTGATTTAGATTCCACTAATTAATGTCTGGCTTTTTTTCCCCTTGAATTCAAGAACTGAGAAAGTGAGAAGAGAATCATGGAATGAAACACTCCTTTTCCTGTGGTGGGCCATACCAGCTGCAGCATGGTTCTGGAGCCAGTAACTATAGTGACAACTTCCCAACTTGAGGGCAGTTTCTTAATTTTGTCAGTGACACCAGCTACACTGGCAACCAATTCTGCATTGTGGTTTTGGGAATTATTTCTGGAAGCGCATCCTAGAATATGGTTATTTAACCCTTCTAATATTTATGGACCCTGTATAGTTTATAGTAATTCTCTTTGTTCAACAAGCTAGATTTTGCCCTCTGCAAAGGAGGATTAAAAAAACAGCAATTTAGGATTTTGTATCTGATGTAAATAATTTTCAGTAGAGAAAGGCTCCTACTGAAACTAAATGGTGGGACCAGGAAAATCCATGGTCTGTATTGATAAAATAGTTATTTAAATCATCAGCTCTGGTCACCTGCAAAAAAGAACCTTTTGGAGTCAATGCTTTGACAGCCCAAGTGTCTCTACACAAAATAATATCATAAAAAAGAAGAATATAAAGTTGATGAGACTGTCAATTATTATTGAGGCCAATGAAAAGGGAAATAACTGGTTCAATATTTTAAATTTCCAGCTCAAGTTATGATGAAGATAAGTCAATCCTTAACCTCATCAGGTCCTTCTGGAAAATTTAGGACATTGATTGGGAACGAATGGTAGCCTGATGATTTGAACAGATACATTTGAGTAGACTCACATAACTTTGAGTATCCTCAGATTCCTAAGTGCCACCCTGGTCAGCAGAAGTTCCTCCTTCCCTGTCTGATGAGTAGAGACTTGCTAGACCAGAGATCCTTTAATGGCTTCACCTGAGCAGGATACCTTTCAAGAGAATGACAAGTCTTGTCATGCTGTACTCCTTTCATCTTTCAATGTCTCAAGATCAACAACTAAAATCCAAACATGTCATTGTAAGGATGGTACAAAATGAAATTTAGAAAGTGAGCAGCTTACACACCAAAATAACTAAAATATTTTGTTGTTATTTTTACTTGGTGGTTAGCTAATGGGGATATCATGGAAATGGATTCTAAGACCATGGAGGAAGGAACAAAATTATAAACCAGGATGAATTTATAGATATGAAAATCCCAAGATTGAAGAAAGTAAAAATACTGGGATAGATTGATCATGTATAACATTCTCCTAACTAGATCTCCTAAGAGGGCTTAGAGTATTCTTCCTATACCAAAACACTGAGAAATATATTGTTTCAGTCAATATCCTGTCAAGGAAGATTGAAGCACACCTTCCTGTAAAGCTCTGTTGCTCCCTTAGTGGCTATATTTCCAGATTGGAAGTGCTATTTAACCAGTGTCCCTGATTTTGGTGAGCCAAAATAGAGCATCAATTAACCAGGAAGGGCAAGACAGGCAAGACAGCCCTGATGGACAGCAGGACCAGAGTGATTATCAAAATGATTTGACCTGCAAACCCTTTAATATGAGCTAATGGATGAAGGGCTGAGACAGAGGAACAGAACTAAGGTTCTACTCAATTTGTATAATATGAATAAAACCCTTCTACATCTGATGAACAAAAGCCTCACTTGAGTCAACATAAAGGAGGAGTTAAGGCTTCTCATCCAATTTCCAGGCCTGAGTCAATAAACATACCTATAATCCCTGAATGAAGATAAGACTAGGTAGATGTAGGAGGATCTTGTAATAATATCACAACTATAAATTTTCCCAGAAGATTCCAAGAAGCCTACTCCAAAGAGACTAGGGACATTTATCAGAATGCAGTGGTCAATTTTACGTGTCAACTTCACTAAACTAACAGATGTTTAGGTGTAGGTGAAATATTATTTCTGGGTGTATCTCTGAGAGTGTATCCAGAAGAGTTGAACATCTGAATCAGTCAAATGAGCAAACAAGAGCCAACTTCACCAATGTGGTCAGGTACTATCCAATCTGTTGAGGGACCAAACAAAACCAAAAAAGGCAGAGGAAGGCTGAATTCTTCCACTCTTTTCTAGAGTTGACACATCATTCATCTTCTCCTGCTCCTGGACACTGAAGCTCCTGGTTCTCAGGCTTTCAAACTCTAGGACTCAGACCAATGTATCCCTGGTTCTCAGGCCTTCATCTTCATACTAAGAGTTATACCATCAGCAACCCTGGTTCTCAGAACTTTGGACTTAAAACTGAATAATACCATTGGCTCTCTTGGTTCTCCAGGTTGCAGATAGCAGATTGTGGCATATCTCAACTGCTAAAATTGTGTGAACCAATTTTCATAACAAATCTCCTATCTATCATCTATCTATCTATCTATCTATCTATCTATCTATCTATCTATCTATCTATCTATCTATCTAATCTATCTACCTACCTACCTACCTACCTACCTACAGATCTATCCATCAATCCTACTGGTTCTGTAACTCTGGAAAATGTTAATATAGCTATATGTTGAGAAAAGGAACTATCCAAACCTTCCAATAGTGATTGGATACTGACTGAGATGACATAAACTCCCAAGGGCCTGGAATGTCAATGGTCTAAGAATTAGAGAAGATGTACTTACGGGTAGAATTATAACTGGATCTTTGGCTCAATTCTATCTCAACAGAGGCTCAGTGCATCTAAAAACATGCTTGTGGTTATCTCCTCTTTCCCAGAGTGCTCAGTTGGAATAAACATACTATTACAGACAAAATCACAACATTGGCCCCCTAAACTATAAAGGATGTTATGACAGAGACAGCAAAATGAAAGCTTCAGGGATAACTCCTCTCTGCCAAAATAGTAAGTCAAAATCAATTCTTCATTTTTAAGGGGATTTCACACATTAGTGCCTGCACTGAATACTTGAAAAATTCTAGAGTTGTAAATCCTCCTCGATCCTCCTTTAACTGGTCTGTTTGGCCCAGGTAACTGGCCTTAGAAAAATCAATAGATTATTGTTACCCTAACAATGTGGTGACTGAATTATAGTTGCTGATCCATATGTAGGCTCTTTAATCGAACAGGGCAATGTGGCCTTTGATACTTCATATGCTCCAATTCTCTCTCTCTCATACACACACACACACACTCATGCATGCACACACACACACACCTCACACAAATATTTACCTTCAGCCAGCAGGGACAGTTTAGGTCACCATTATTCCTCTACAACTCTTCACTCTGTTAATACTTGTATCATCTCACCATTCCATAGGCTATCATATTGATCCCCCATATGATGAGGTAATAGAACCATAAACACATGAAGAGATAATTCCCAGGAAAACCTAATGTCCTCCCAACTCTTTGAAGTTTTAGGGAGTTCAAGACATACCAAGATATCTCCTCCAGGGACGCTCAGGTGGTGCAATTGTTTAGTGTCTGCCTTTGGCCCAGGGCGTGATCCTGGAGTTCCGGGATTGAGTCCCACATCAAGCTCCCTGCATGGAGCCTGCTTCTCCCTCTGCCTGTGTTTCTGCCTCTCTCTCTCTCTCTCTTTCTCTCTCTCTGGCTCTCTCTCTCTCTGTGTGTCTGTCACGAATAAATAAATAAAATCTTAAAAAAAAAAGATACCCCTCCAAAGTGAAATACAAGGTGCTATACTTTGCTTCCTGATCATAAAAATAGAGATAGAACTTTTGGTGGCCTTTTTGGATTTTATAAGAAAAAAAATTGAGTGTTCCTTGTCTCAACTCATTAAATAATTTGTAAGGCTGCCAACAATTTGTAAGCCAGATTACAGTAAGATATTCCAGTTAACCCAGTCTGCAGTTCAAGCAGCTTCATAATCCAGAAACTAGAGTGGGGATCCAAAGGATCTATTATTCATCCAAAGATCTTTGGCAAAACAGACTATTGCATGGACCCAACAACAAACCCTAACTAAAGAGTCACAGAGAGACCTCTAGGATTCTAGAGATATGCTATACCATTTGTAGGATATAGATTCTCTTTTACAAAGTAGTTGTTCTCTTGCTACTAGTCTACTTGGTAGAGACTGAGACTTAACTCTGAGATACCAAGTAACATGAAATGTGAGTATTCATCATGAACTGGGTATTATCTAACCTAGGAAGCCATGAAATTGGCATGTGAAAATGACATATTTAAGACTGTACTCTAGCAGGAACCAAAGCCACAGGTAAGTTTTATGAATATATGGTTCCTCCCTGTTCCTGCTGTGCTATCACTTCTTCTTTCAGTAATACCACTTATGAATACCACCGCCACTTGACTGAGGAAGGAAAAATCTGAGGCTGGCTTACATGATATACCACCCCAGCCAAAGTAGTCTACTGGAACATTAAATATTTTTTACTCACACTCAAAACAAATAATATCATTGAAGACACACAAAAAATACCAATGGAAGTATTGGAAAAGCTGGGAAACTCTGTTGTTCTCAGACAATAAGTGCTCTTCCCAGAGCCTTGTGCATTAAAATCACAATTACTGATATCAGGAAGTCATGTTAACATGAGAAACAAGCTCCATGCAGGAAGCCTGATGTGGGACTCGATCCCGGGTCTCCAGGATCATACCTTGGACTGCAGGTGGCCCTAAGCCGCTGAGCCACAAGGGCTGCCCTGTAAATTTTGTTTTGTTTTGTTTTATTATTTTATTTATTTATTTTACTTATTTATTTTATTTTATTTTATTTTTTATTTATTTTATTTGTTTTTTATTTTTTTGTAATTTTTTTAAAGACAGTAAAAATGCTTTAAATTTTTGTCACGAAAATGTATAATTATCAATATCTTGGTATATAGAAATTTGTAATCCATCTGGACATATGGGTTCAGATGGCTACAAGATGCACTAAAGCAGGCTAAGTTGAGATGGGAGACTATTAAACTCATACAACTAGAGACATGTGGTACTTGGAAATGTCTGGCCCTGGAAAGGATAGGAAAGAGATATGGCACTGAAAATAAACAAAGTAGTTGAATTTTTTATTTTTTTTTATTTATTTACGATAGTCACACACAGAGAGAGAGAGACAGAGGCAGAGACACAGGCAGAGGGAGAAGCAGGCTCCATGCACCGGGAGCCCGACATGGGATTTGATCCCGGGTCTCCAGGATCGTGCCCTGAGCCAAAGGCAGGCGCTAAACTGCTGCACCACCCAGGGGTCCCTGAAAATTTTTATATACAAAACAATCAACTCTCAACTCTGTCCTCAATCCCTCATACACACACTTACATATCACAGACACATACATACCACACACAAGTGCCCTGTTCCCAGGCAGAAATGTAAACTTTCAAAAAACAAAAAAGAAATGTAAACTTTCAGAACAAAATAAGATTGGTACAAATTTCTTATCAGTAACACTGGGTGCTAGAAGACATTTTCTGATACTCAAAATCTATTTCCCATATTCCCTCCTTCATGGAGCTATGAGAATAAACTGTAGCAAAATGAAGTTGTAAACCAAAAATATGTTGGAGTGAATCCAGAAAACAAGGAAGGAAGCCCCAAGTGCTGAGATGACAGCTGTATGGCAACATTAGAGAGCAGTAAGTCTGGAGAGGAGCAGGGACATGGAGCTCCCAGAGTGGGGGATTTCCATGCTGTCATGAAGAGTCTTAAAAGAAAATGAGAAGACACTTCCATTGCAGCTTCCAATATGTAAAGAGCTGGGAAGCTGTCACTGTCATCCACACAAGAGCAAAGTTCTACAAACTGAAAATCAATGATTTTTTTAGATCAATCAAAGAATGGAGATTATAGGACAAACCACCACCTCAAAATCTAGAGAGATAGGCAAATACAGAGAATTACAGCTGAGATGTCCATACCTGAACAGAAGCCGTTTATGTGGTAGAAATACATAAATGATAACCTCAGTGAATTGCTGGAGGCTGAATTGGACTAGCTTGAGTGAGGAGCCAAGTCTCAGATGATCCACCGCATTTTCATGGGTTTTATCTCCAGGAATTCTAGTAGGTTCTCACCTTGGAGATCAAAGAAAAATCCTCTCATGCTTTGGGCTAGGAGAGGATGTTACCATTTTGTTGAAATATGCCCAGGTACTTCCCATAACAAAGGTCTTCCCTCCAGAGGAAATTATTAGAACCCTAGAGAATCTGAGGGAAAGGCAGTTAGTTAACCCTAGGCCTCTCTAGCCTCGTCTTACAAAAAAAGGCTAAGAAATGCTTTTTTTTAAAGAAATGGTTCTAAAGGCCACAGCCAAGGGACTCAAGTCCATTAATAAAAATGAGATTTTTTATTTAATGAATGAGATATTTTATTTTTTTTTCATTTTATTAAATGAGGGGTGCCTGAGTGACTCAATTGTTAAGTGTCTGCCTTCTGCTGAGGTCATGATCTCGGTGGGGGGGGGGTTTCCATCTCCCTCTGCCCCCTTCTTCCCCTACTTGGGCTCTCTCTCTGTCTCACAATAAAAATATTTACAAAAATGCTATTTAATCAAATTAAGTTTATAGAAGACTGCTTCACTCCATACCTTGCCACCACATCAACAGGGCTTCGATATAATAACAGTGAATTATAATGGAGAGAGGTGCAAAACACAGACTCTATTTAAGAAGTTGTGCTTAGGGAAATCCAAAGAAAACAGAGAGAAAAAAATAAAACTGAAACCTCTGGCACTTCCAGCTACAGCAAACATTTAAACACAGTCAGCTTTATACAGATTAATACAAAACCTCACACTAAAGGCCTACTAGCCTTAGTTCCTAATAACTGACATATAATGTGCACTTTAAACAATAATTATAAGGTACGCTAAGGAAAGAAAAAAACAGATGAGACACAGCAAGCCTAAGAACTAGGCTTAGATGTGACACAGAATTTGGAATTATCAGATATGAAAGTTTAAAATATTATGATTAATATGCTAAGGGCTCTAAAAGAAAAAATAAACAAATGTAAGAACACATGATTAATGTTAGTAGAGAGATGGAATCTCTAAGAAAATGCTAAAAATAAAAAGCATTATAAGAGAAGTAAAGAATGCCTTTGGAATTCATGGATGGACTCATTAGTACACTGGCGAGAGGACTGGTGCACTTAAAGATGTACCAATAGAAACTTCCTAAACAGAAAAGCAAACAGAAAAATGAATGGAATTATTAAAAAGGCTAGTATGTCCAAGAACTGTAGGACAAGTACACAAGTTGTGATACATAATGATAATACTAGAAGAAGAAGAAAGAGAAAAAGAAACAGAATAAATATTTGAAGTATTAATGGCTAATAATATTCCCAAACTAGTGACATACACTAAATCACACACTAGGAAGCTGAGAGAACACCAAGCAAGACCAAGCAAGATGAACACCAAAAAAAAAAAAAAAAAAAAAAAAACTACTTCAAGGGGTCTATATTCAAAGTACAGAAAACCAAAGACAAAGGGAAAATCTTCAAGGAAGCCAGAGTACAAAAACACTTTACCTATAGAAGCTAAAGTACACTTTACACTTACAAATTCCCCTTCTTCAGTAAATTCTCTTAATCTCTTCTGGTTTTCTGTTTATATAAACTGAATGTAAGGGTGAGGTCCACAGTTCAGTATGACCACCTCTTAACAATTCCAGTATCTGTCTCTTGAGAATGTGCCAGAGATATTTCATGATTTGTTATCCTTATCTTTCAGGCTCAGTCTAAATACTAACAAGGAAACTCCTATTGAATTTTCAGTTAACATATATATTAGATAAATACTTAATTTTTTTCTTATAGTTGCTTTTCTTATCTGATATTTATCCCCATTCAGGCAGTAGCCAATGTCTCCATGTCTTAAGAGGATAATAGAAAAGAATCTACAGAATTAAAACAATAATAATAAGTTTTTGGCTTTGGTGTTCAGTAGCAAAAGCCCAAGAACAACCAAAATAGTAGAAGAAGACATGACCAGGTAGGACCACGGTAACAAAGAAACAGAAAGAATGAAAAGGTAGGGTCTGGTACATAAACATGAT